>NC_084704.1:25715090-26021414 GCF_033807575.1 Cydia pomonella | reverse complement strand
ACTCGTTTTTGCAACACGTGCACAATTTCTATGGTGGAATTTTGCAATAAATAAATTCCAGATGATTAACATTCATGTCACGGATGTCACCCGTTTCAATAATGGATATAGTAGTAATATTACTATCAAATGTGTTTGGCACCGCGTATCATCTAATATCCAGCCGTCCTGCCCCCGTAGCTAACGTGCCAATCGTTAACACTCCGTAGCGTAACGTAGTCATCTCTCTCTATCACTCTTCCATATTAGTGCGACAGTGACAGTTGCTTTTCGTTCGCTACGGAGCGTTAACGATTGGCATATTGGCTACGCGGGCTGCTCGACGCTCCCATTCGCTAAGTTTCATGCCTACTCTAATACTGTGCACCACAAACATTTTAGTTCGAGTGTATGGTAACTTCGTTTAGAACCAGTACCCCTAGTGTAAATATTTTCGACAGCGAAACGTGACGTACACGTTTGCGTTAAGTGTCATTTTGTATGAGATTTTTGACTTTCCAAAACGTCCCGCTTGGCGCGCTGTTCAAAAACCCATACAAAATGAGACTAAACGCAAACGCGTACGTCACGTTTCAAAATCGAATTTATTTACACTAGGGGTACAGAAATACACTAGAAACAATCATAAAACGGTACTAAAATGTTTTATGGCTAAATAAATAAGTACGTAGAATAAGCGGCACACCTCACAAAACGTATCAATTACTTAGTTGTAGGATACCTAATTTTCACTACTTACTCGTAGTGTGAATTCGGTGAGTGGAAACTTACTTTGACATTTGATCATAAGACTCCATGAGCCATCTCGTTCGGTCATCTCACCAGTCTCCCTTATGGTAGGAGAGCCGGAGATGCTAAATTTAGAGCTACTCGAGCGTCATAGAGACCTATTGGAATCATAAGATCAAATGATAGGAAGATTGAAAGGTTATGTTATGATTTATTTTGCTGTGATCGGGGAAGCGTCTACAGATTTTTAAAAATTGTGTGGGAAAAAATCGTTAAGTAGATTGTGGATTTGATCATTTTGACAATTATTTGTACGCATTTCCTTAATCTGGACGTTATAATTTCTAAACCCGATTTTCACGTTGTAACCATCATCAAGATCAATCATCATCAACATAGACAACTAAAAGTAGGTAAGGTCTCCACGGGTAGCAAGATATCACTCATATCTTAATCTGACATGCTCGAGTAACTACAAAAATTCCCTCTTAGGCTCCCCTATCATTATCCCCTATAGTATTGTTCCTCTGAGGTATAATTGTATACTAAATTATAAATTTAAATAGAATATCATTTTATCCCATTGCAATAACAAATCAAAAGGCATCTTTTAAGTAACACTAATAAAAAGAGAAGTTAAAATCATTGAAGAGATGAAAACCGTAATAAATATGCACTTAAATTGGATTCCGCTTGACTTTGATTACTAGCGGTTTACGAGAGCAAGGGGCGTTTTTTTATACAAGTGTAATACACTTTGAGGGCCATCAATCTTATCATAAAAGTTACCCGAGAGGTATCATGTACGCTTAGTTTTATGAATCCCATTCAGATTTACCGGCTTTCTACCCTTCACGTTTTGGTGCTCGAGGGTTACGTAAAATGAAAAAAAAACGCTGCGAGTATATATTATAATTAATGAAGTTAAACCTGCACACTAGGATATTCCACACAAATAGCTTTCATATATCCAAATTTTCTATTGAAAATAGCCTTAACACATTCACTGCCAACCGGCAAGTCGCTGGATAGGTTCACTGTTCGTAGGCGTTCACTACAAAGCGAAAAAACGCGCTATCTGCTGTAGGGTGTGGCAGTAAATCCATAGGGTGAAATCACCAAAAGATGACCAGCTAAGCGACTACCCCATCTTGAGATTTTTTTTACATATGTTGTAACTTTTTTTAACAACTTTAATTTTATTAATATGTTTCAGCATATAATCTAGATTATAATTAATTATTCCAAATGCTCATATTGTAATTCAGTATTTTTATAAAAAATATTAAATGATGAAATAGGGCAAAACCAAGAAGATGAACACGGTGCCCTATCTCTGAAGGTTTTGACCCTAAAAGATGAACTAGTATAAAACCAAAATCAAGTACCCTAATATTGAACGACATGATGCCAATAGATGAACTAGTATAGATAGAGTGTAACTATGCCCCTTTTTTTTAATTCTGACCACTGAACAATTATAATCGGTAGCGAAAAAAAATTTCTTTAAAATCGCAGTTTAAATTATTTGAGCCAGAGAGAGAAAAAAAATGCCCCGGGTTAGAATTTTGCTTTAAGAAGAAAATATGATCCTCAAATAAATTAAAACGAATTAATAAGTTAACTTCTACTCTTTTAAATTTTGTGTTGTAAATAATATAAAAAAGTAATTACGGTACCGATTAAAGATATAAAATTTACCATTTTTACAATTATACTTGTTCAGTGTTGAAAATGCTACCCAAAACATGAACAAATTATTTGGTTAAAATTTTGGACACGGTATTGAAGAAATGAACTATCAAAATGAATGCGAAATTCATGTATTGGAATTGAGCCCAAAAGATGAACTAGTAAATTATCATAGTTCATCTTTTAGGGATAAGATTTCCAGTCGAAAAGCCCATACTAAAATAAACCTTGAAATAACTGGGTTAAATAAAAGAAAGCTTTGTTCATCTTTTGGTCAAAAAATCAAGGCCTAGCCAGCTATTAATTTAAAACATAAATTATGCGTCTACCTTTTCTATTAGATTATATACAAGCATTTGAAAAAACAAGCCCTTGCCCAAAAGTTGACCGCCGTTCATCTATTGGCTTAAGCATACAATATTGGAACCATAACTGGAACTGCAAATATTTTAATAAAATGAGATAAAATATGCAATACTTGATAACGAAAACGTTAGAGGAATTAGTCTAGAATCTTTTCTGTGTAAAATCATGTAAGTAAATGCATAATTCAATTTTATAGGCAATTATAAGCTTATACTTTGAAGCGCTAATCTTATTAAGATCTCCATACAAATGGCGATTTTGCTGTGGACCGCGCATTTGACAACCGCTCTGAGCCACACGCACAGCACAATTGTCTGGGAGTTTAAATGTCAGCCTTGGCAAAGTATTGCCGCGTTAGGAAATATACCCCCAGGTGCATAAAATGCGTGCGTGCGTGTGTGCGTGCGTGCGTGCGAGTGTGCGCGTGAGCATGCGTTTGTGTGCGTGTGCGTGTGCGTGTGCGTGTGCGTGTGCGTGTGCGTGTGCGTGTGCGTGTGCGTGTGTGTGTGTGTGTGTGTGTGTATGTGTGTGAATTTACGGAGGTGAATTTTAAAGGTGGACACGGTATTAGAATTACGTACTGGTGGTGGCAAATCATTCGAACACTTGGTGGCAGCGAAACGAAAGCTGCCACGGAAGGCAACCGTGCGATGCGGAGGAAATGTGAGTCGTGATGCGTCTTAAACCGCCGCGAGAAGTTAAGTTTTTCGTATAGGTATAAAGGTTCTTACTTTTTTATGACTCCAAACAAAAATGTCGCAAAGTGCAGATGTCTTCGTGAATTCATGTTTAGGAGATCGTGTTTAGAAACGGCGAAATGTGTTCGTCCTGGGACACGGAAACAAAACCGTGCACATGTGTTGTGTATTCGTTGCAGTGCTTACTTTGTCCTAGCTAGCAAACGAACACTACATCAGCATTATTTAGTTTTGACAATATTAGGATGTCATATAACATGATGCGCATATATCAACAGATAAACACTCGAGAATCCTGTACATCACTTTAAGCCGATAGAAACAGTTACGCGTCGTTTCAGAAATATGTTTTTCGAACCTTAGACATTCACCCAATACGAGACCCAGGTTTCGAGTTTCAACGATTCTTTCTAGACGAGCACCTTTTATTGAAACTACAGGATGTTTGAAGTGCTGCAACTTTATCAATTTGCTTCCGTGTGCTAGCAACATGAATTTTGATTTTTATGGGTTTAACAATAGAATCTTTTGACCACACCAATTGTTTTAATTTATTTAAATCGTCATTTTGGTTTTCGCTGAAAGGTGTTAATTGTATTCTAACATTGGTCATTCTGTCTTCTTCTTTTTATTCAATGTGTGGCAAAGTAATCTGATGCATATTTTGAGTTATTTCCTTATGTTGGCTGGTAGGATTGACTTTTGAGTAATGATTTTGAATGATAAATAATTTGAATTATTTTATTTGGTTTGATTATGTTTGATATTTTACAGTTAGTATTTTCCTTGCGCTGGTGTGGTGAAAATTTTGTATTTCATTCGGTGGCGAAATTGGTTTAACCCTCGTGCCTTGAAATTCTCGCATCGCTCAAGATTCCACTTTTCGGACCCCGCTCGTGGTTCAATTTTGGATTATTTCGCTTGCTCGGGTATCAATGTTAGCATGAGGAGTTAAACAACAACCCCGCCCCCATGTACCTAAAACAATAGTTATTTGTTTTACAAAAGGGTAAAGTCGTTGTTTAACGGGCCGTGGTAAATAATATTGATAGGTACCCCTGCAGCAAGCGAAACGTTGAACCACGAGCATGGAGATTCTTTCGAAAAGTTGAATCTTGTGTATTATGGGGGTTTCAAGGCACGAGGGTTAAACGAATTTTGCTATCAAGTGAAAAACAAAATTTTCACCGCACCATGCAAGGAATACCAATTCAATATCAGTGCATCGAGCTCGCGCCCTTGTGAAATGTGATACCAATTTCATGTTTTAAGCAAAAAGATACCTATCATTTTTAGGGTTCCGTAGCCAAATGGCAAAAAACGGAACCCTTATAGATTCGTCATGTCCGTCTGTCTGTCCGATTATGTCACCGCCACTTTTTTCCGAAACTATAAGAGCTATACTGTTCAAACTTGGTAAGTAGATGTATTCTATGAACCGCATTAGGATGTTTACACAAAAATAGAAAAAAAAAAACAATAAATTTTGGGGGTTCCCCATACTTAGAACTGAAACTCAAAAAATCTTTTTTCATCAAACCCATACGTGTGGGGTATCTATGGATAGGTCTTTAAAAATGATATTGAGGTTTCTAATATCATTTTTTTCTAAGCTGAATAGTTTGCGCGAGAGACACTTCCAAAGTGGTAAAACCTTTTATCCCGTCTGTGAAGGATTAAATTTAGGTGTGCACTGGATTGTACTTTGAGCTGGAGACCGCAGGTTGCCGAAATCAGTCGGAAGGTTACGGGCACCCTTCACGCTCTTAACAAACTCAGACACTTTTTGCCAGTCAAAACTAAAACTTTATTAGTTAACACCTTAATCCTACCCATTATCGACTATGGTGATGTGTGCTATCCTGACTTAAATGAAGAGCTACTTGACAAGTTGGACCGTCTTCTTAATAATTGTATCCGCTTTATCTTCTGTCTCCGGAAATATGATCATGTGTCCTCGTTTCGTTCCCAGTTGGGCTGGCTCCCTATTCGTCAACGGCGTAATATTCGTAACTTCTAAAATAACAGAATGAAAAATCTAAAAAAAATATATGATATACATTGCCATGCAAACTTCCACCGAAAATTGGTTTGAACGAGATCTAGTCAGTAGTTTTTTTTTCAATACGTCATAAAATTTAAAAAAAAATTTTTTTTTCATCAAACCCATACGTGTGGGGTATCTATGGATAGGTCTTCAAAAATGATATTTAGGTTTCTAATATCATTTTTTTCTAAATTGAATAGTTTGCGCGAGAAACACTTCCAAAGTGAAAAAAAATTGTGTCCCCCCCCCCCTGTAACTTCTAAAATAGCAGAATGAAAAATCTAAAAAAATATATGATATACATTACCATGCAAACTTCCACCGAAAATTGGTTTGAACGAGATCTAGTATGTAGTTTTTTTTTAATACGTCATAAATGGTACGGAACCCTTCATGGGCGAGTCCGACTCGCACTTGGCCGCTTTTTTAATATACTACAATAAGTATCTTCGCTATCCATCCTACAACTAACCAAACAGGTACATCAAACTACATATACCCGTGCAAGCCCTTCGGTGATTCAAAGTAATTAATAGTGAAAATAAACTTGGCCATAACGAGGAGGTCATTGGCATTACCATTGAGCTACCGTAGCCCAGTGCAGGGGTATGGCCCGACCGCCATGAAACTTAATGTCACCTTGGTGAGTTTTCAATTAACTTACATCTTAGCGTTGGGTTGCATTAGGACGCATCAACGAACTGTGCTACTAGGGCAAAAGGTACGGTACGGTAGCCTTTATGAAAAAAAAAAAGATATACATATACTGATATATAGTCAATTTGCAATGCAAATACAATATGGGCGAATACTATATCATATTTTTTGAGATACATTTGCATATTTTTTGGTAAAGGCTCAAAAACGGGTCTGGCGATTACGATGAAATTTACAATATAGGGGCGTATGTAAACGTAAATTCAATCAAACTAGGGTTAATTTTTTAAAATTACTAGTTTTTCCGAGTTTTCGCGGTAGCCCGGTGTGGCTATTAAATTGTAAAGTAATGTAATGATGGGAATTAATTTTCAAACCAGATGCGAATGCCGAACGAGGGCAAAAAATCGATCCATTTAGGTTTTATTGTTGGTAATAAGATTTACTTTTGAGTGTTTCCAAATAAAAAATCTATATATAACATACTTTAATTGGTATGTGTGAAGTCCCAATCCGCATTGTGCGAAGGTGGCTGCCGGCGTTGCCACGTACAGTTGGACGAAAGTATATATATATACGGTCGTGAATGTCGTGATGATGATACCATAATTGTTTACATGGTAAATAAATTAATAAATATTATAGGACACTATTATACAAATTGACTAAGTCCCACAGTAAGCTCAATAAGGCTTGTGTTGAGGGTAGTTAGACAACGATATATATATATGATATAAATATTTTATAAATACTTAAATACATAGAAAATACCCATGACTCAGGAACCAATATCCGTGCTCATCACACGAATAAATGCCCTTACCATCAGCTTCATAGGCAGGGTCACTACCCACTAGGCCAAACCGGTCGTCAAGTTAATTTCACGAATTTTCGAATGATTGCCTGCAAAATATAGCAATATGATAAATTTTTTGCCGCTACTGTATGTACAGGTTTAGCAAATAAGAGTGATACACTTTATTTTTCAAGTTTAATTATATTAAGTGCAAAATTTATTAAATATATTACTCAGGGTTGGCAATAGTATACGGAAGATAATTTCGGCTCTTAACTAGGGTTTGAGATCCGGTTATCCGAAGTATACGGATATCCGTCAAATATAGGATCCTGATCCAACGTATCATAGGATCCGGATATTTAAGACAATACGGATCCGTTAAATATGGTCATAGACCTATAGCAAAAACAATTTTCGAATGAAATTTATGAATGATTTTATACCACTTTGTCATTTAAATACAGTAATATCATACATTTAATTAATTCAAATACTAACAGCACATCAATTATGACAGATACATCACGTGACGCAGTTAACTTCATAAAATTAATGCGAATGTTGCTATACTAAACAGTAGTAACAGTAACAGTTTTTGAAACTAGCTATACTCCTGACTGAAATAATGGTAATTCTCGACACAAATTCCATAACGTAGAATATGAAAATCCGACCAAAATGACATTTTAAGATAACGGTAATAAATAGTGAATTATCTTTCTAACAAACTGAATAAATCAATAATAAATAGTGAGTTATCTTTCTTACTCTAGTATTTCTTTGCAAAGTGCATACGGTCGGATTTCATGATTTTCCTTATTGTCGTGAAACTTAAAGCATTGTTTTCACACCCGTCTTTTTCCATACTTTTGCCTCTCAATTGTTTCGATGTTATGGTTGGCGTTACTTTAAGACTTTATGCATTTAAAATGTTGTCACATTGTGAGGTGTTTATTAGATACAATACTACGATTCAAATCTGAACAAAAATCTGACTTTATTCCAAAAATAATCAAAGTATTGAGTGTAAGTAATATTTAATAGTATGTAATCGTCAATTGTAATGTAAATTTGATAATATTTAATCTTTAGTCGTAATTCAATAACATGTAATGTAATATCTAATTGCAATGTTTAATTAAATATTTTATGTAATGTAACCTTTAATAGTGATTGATAGCTACTTATTACTAGTACGTAAGTTACGTTTTGCAGTGCCCTTACAGGGTTCATAGCTGATCAGAATTCTTATGTATCACCTTAATATATACCTATGAAGGCAATAAATGACTGAATACTGAATACTGAATAAGACTTTATGCCTCCCTTTCACTATTCAATTAGGTGAAAAAATAATGGGGTCTAATAAATTTAGAATAAATACCGCCTTTTAAAATATTATGAAAGGTATTACAACGTTTTTACTTATCCAAAATAGAAGGTAAAAAGGCTTTTCTCAATAAAAAAGACTGGTATGTCTAGAAGATTTTTTTCTCCAAATATATCTAGGACTTTTTTTATGTAGAATTTGTCAGCTTTAATGTTGCCTTACACACCATATTTTCATAGAGAACGTAGATGTAGAATAAAACGCAAATTTCTCCAGGAT
This sequence comes from Cydia pomonella, assembly GCF_033807575.1. Taxonomy (NCBI): domain Eukaryota; kingdom Metazoa; phylum Arthropoda; class Insecta; order Lepidoptera; family Tortricidae; genus Cydia; species Cydia pomonella. Next base: position 26,012,817 of record NC_084704.1, on the reverse strand, counting down.
GGTGCACATTTTCCAATGTGGCTGAGATTCCTAGACGTCCCCAATTGTGAAATGGTGTGGGCGTGAAAAAGGGGCCTTCAATGTATACCAAATTTCAGGACTGTTCCAGAGATTTCGAGGTTCATCCTATTCCAATTGTCCTACAAGGGTTTTGAATAAATTAATTCCCTCATTTAGATGTTGTTACAAAAAGTTCAAAATTGACTGGTCTAAATAAAACGTTGGTTTCCATAATTATGTTCACTCGCAAAGCCGTGGAGAGATAAACGGATTGGACCTTTAAACCGGCTCTAATGAACTGAACGAATAAAATTCCAGAGAACTCATCTGTTTTTCGTGATACAGTCAGCTGGATTTAGCCTTTAAATATATTTTTTAAGACAGCTATTACATTGTAATTAAATAACTCGTCAAAATAAAAGGTACCAGTAATAGTATACACATAAATAATGTATACACATAAATGTTAAGAGTGAATGCCAGGGTTGAATATTATAGTAGTATTAAAGTTTTATTAAATAATATTTGAACTCATCGCCAAGCTTTTTCCGAAAATAAATAAACTAAATAAGTTCTTCCTCAATATATTTAATCCTATATTTAATGTAGTATTTCATCATAGAAGTAGATAATAGCAGGGTATTGAAGTTTTTTTTATATTATTTTGATTAAGTTTAATAATTTGCACCTACCTACAATTAATTTTCATGCTGCCTCTCCTGTACCAAGTACAAGTATCTGCCCTAAAGAGTGAGCTGATAAAATTGATGAAGTTCCGTCCTAAACAAACAGTACAAGCCTTTGAGAGGAAAAACTCGAAACAACAGACCCCCATTACATTATTTACATATCAAAGTCTATATAGGTAACACCGACAAAGTTTACCTAACCCACAATACCATGTTACACTACATGTACACAAAGTGTGTCAATCATGCGATTTGTTGCGTGTAAGTGATTTTCATTTAATAGTTTTGTTTTCAACCATTTAGGTTTTCGATTGGCATATTAGCTACGCACCCATGGTGCCTATGTTGGCCACTGGTTGCACATCGCTACTAGTACACTATTTAATTTGTTGGATTACAGGACAGGATAGCATTTGTTTTACCAACATTTTATATAAATACTTAGCTGTGATACTTAGTAATTTATAACGTACAGAAATGCAACTTATTTTTCATCACACTTGCTCGAAAAAAATCTTATTTCATGCAGGTGTACTAAAGGACAAAGACCTTTATTATTTCCGCGGGAATTGGATACTGAAAAGAAAAAATGTGCGTAGGGAGATCATTGATGTACGTAATAGGGGTAGATGAGGTACCAGGCGCTCGATCGTGAGCCACAAAATGTAGGTTCCGGGACCTATATTGAATTAGTCGTACGGGTGACGCTGAAGTGTCAACATTGTCATCAAATTCGATAAAATATTGCCAAAGAATGCCGTGTTGCGCCTTTTCCCAGTGCTTCAATAGCTCCAAGCACAAAAACAAAGCTCACGGTATCACTTTTCATTCGTAAGTACTGTTATAACATTTGAAAACATAATTTTTTCTAAATAAAATTAAAAATTTCCTTGTTATTGAGTGAGCGCGACAGCTAAATAATGCATTACCCATGTGAGTAACACGTTTATCCGAGTGTCAAGTAGGCCTGCCCACTTCATGCATTGTAGAGTCAGCAATTTTTTTTATAAATAATGCAACTTTTTAAATCATGTGCTCCTATTCCTTGAAACTATAGAATGTAACCGGTTTTTATTTTAATATACGAATAACCGGTTGTTAACCAAAAATTCAGTTTTTCTGATAGTATTGTTAAAACAATATCTTGCATTAACTTGAAATCCAAATATCGGGAATAGTCCATCAAAAATTACTAAATAGTACTTGTACAACAATAGGAAAACTATGGACAACATTTTTAACGAGAGCTCGATTTACAATTTTAATATGCGAGTTATAGTGTAGTTTTAAGATGTATTTATGTATGTTGAAAACTGTGTAAAAATATTTAGAACAGATATTAGATCAATCAAATTTAACCTTTTATCATAAACAAAAGAAATAAATAATAATCATCTCTATTTGTCAAGTAAAATGTATGATGACTGGTCTGGCCTAGTGGGCAGTGACCCTGCCTATAAAGCCGATGATCCCGTCCCGGGTTCAAAGTTCTAATGATGGAATCCATGAAGAATTGAGGGAACACTTAAAGTCTTATAGGTACACATATAGTGATTTTTGTGGTTTTTGTTTACAAATTAAGCATTTTCATCCAAAAACTGGCAATTAGTGTAGTGGAACTGCTGATTATAAACAGAACGAAACTCCCTAACTACGTATTTACCGTTTGAGTATTTGTTTTAATTTGTCCTCTTTGTAGAGCAACTAAGGTGATGAAAATGAAAACGATGAAAACCAGAACGAATACTTTAAATTGAACATTCTAATGTAAGGGCACGCTGCCGTCTCAAATCGAGAAAAGTGGGACATTGCTAATTTCGCCTTTTTAATCATTCCCTATGAATGATTAAAAAAAATATAACTTCAAAATCAGTATTAACATTAAAAAAATGAAAACTATAACGTTTAGAGAAAAAACTTTCACTTATTTCTATTTTAAAACGAGCTTGCAGCTGTGGAAATGCCTAGCGATTGAATTGTGAAAATTAAAAATGATGCTCGGTTTCGTTTTTGATACAATTTTTTTTCTCCATACATTATAATTTTCCTTTTTATACCGCCCTCTCCGCATATTTTTTTAAATTGTATAGATAAACTATCGGTTTTACATATAAAATACATACAGTTTTACATATTTTATTTAATGTGTTAGCGAAAAAAAAATTGTTTTCCATAAAATAAATAAAGTGCCTATTTATTTTAATTTCGTATATATTTTATAAATATTTGTTTCCTGACGCTACCTAATAAAGACCGCCGTTGAAGGCGCTTATTCCCATGACTTACAACTTGTCCAATATAAGTGAATCCGTATACGTATCGTAACTATGAATAAACAAGGTTCACACTTTTATATTGGTTATCTTGAGTCGTGCGCTCGGTGAACGATTGGAATATCTAAAAACCAGGAGTAACTACGAATTACCAGTGATTACATTATCTCTTGTCAAGCGTACTTGTCTTTTCCGAAAAACCATCAGAAGTGGAACCTCGAGATCCCTATCAACTGAGATCATATCGTTATACTGGTTTTCTCGAGGCGACACGTTAGTTGAACATAGTGAATAGTCGACCAGGGTTTCAGAAGTAAAAAACGAGGGTCAATTTCATGCTTTAAAAATATGATAGTCAATCATTTGATATTAATCTCAGTGTAACTCGCTCGCTCAGATATTTGCTTGAAGTGAGAGACGGTCTAAGATTAGGTAATATCAAATCATTGTATTTTTTAAAAATCGAAATGACTTAATATCACTTTAAGACGACACTGTAAAAAGTATGTACGTCTCGCTTACACATTTGTATAATGTTATTAGTTTTTCTCTGTTGCACCTCGAGGAATACGCAAAATATAGGGGTCTCGCTTGCGCAGCACTGTTAACTATATTTGGTTATCCCTGTTGCTCGTTGTGCACATGTACATTATAATGGTGTGTAGTATTTGCAAATGAGTGGGTGCTGGACCAGATTTTAGTTTTGTCAACTATTAACGTCACATATCTACCCCTTTTACTTACATCAATGAGGGAGATATAGCTTTTTTATTCTGTCACTAATTCACACGAACCATGTGTATTTACTTTTAAAATACTGACGTTTCTAATTTAATATTTTTGTTTATGTTTTAAAAAGGTTTGATTTCCTAAATTTTATAGCCGTTTAAAATATTTGTACACATTTTTCAATCGAGGGTTAATGCCGGATAGCGGCCCTATTCGAAGAACGAGATACGATAACGCTAAGTTCTGGTTTAGATATGTTCTCATTTAGATATCGTTTGTATGTCGTATAATTGACAGAAACAGCTCGATTCGGGCAACCAATGTTACTTTGACTTTAGAAATATGGTAGATAGATCTTATTGGAATCACAGCGGAATCGAAATAAACGTCAAATTTGACATGTCGTTTAGTTATCGATCTTTTAAAGATCTTTCCAATATCTTAAACGTGTCTTAATCATTCTTCGAATAGGGCCGTAGGTCTGTGCCTTCCTTCCTTCGCATTCACTGCCAGGGGGCGTAGCCTAGGAACAAACTTGTATGACGGTGAACGCATATATGTGTTGGTAGCAGTGAATGCGTTAAAATTAGAATATGGCGGACGAATGTTTGAAATGACACCGTATTTAAGGATTTTTTCGCTTAGTATTTAGTTTTTTCTTCGCAAGTGTGATTGTGTGAAACTCTGAGTATAAGAATATTGCAAACTCGGGTGTTTAATTCCCTCTTGTCCATTTCACTTACCCCCCTCGTTGCACAATGTACTATTTGTTTGATTAAATTATTATTAGAAATAAAAGGTCGTGACCAAAGCCTTATTTAATTCAGCTCGAAATTCTTTAAGCTATTAATTATAAAAATTGTTCAAGTTCTATTGAATTAATTAAGACAAAGCGACGCCGTCTCATTATTCCCAAAAATATTCAATGGAAAAATCTTCAATCTCCGAATCTCAGCTAAAAGGATTCATTTCCATCGAGTCTTTAGGGATCCAAGTTTTAGTCGAGATAATATTACAATATTTTGGAGGCAAATTCTACTTGAGTCAATGATCGAATTTGAAACGTTAAAGGAAAATGTACTGGCAAATTATAAATCAAAATATTATCTTACACTTATGTAAAAAGCACTTTCCGAGCATATTATTATGCAAATGTAGAAGGTTGAACCTATCGCTGAAAAATGTATCCCGCCTATAAAGGTGCCGCGTAAAAATTAGATTTAGATTCCCTTTAATTGATATCTACAGGAAAGACGAAAAAACAGAAACAAACTACGCCCGTAAAGGTGCCGCGTAAAAATTTGTTTTAGATTTCCTTAAATTTTCGATGTCTAAAGGAAAGACACGCACGAGTTTGCTATAAAATGTGTAAGACCCAAGTGTAGTATGTCTAAATTTGTTTTTATGAGATATAAATGTTTTTCATTTACGAAAAGCTGCGGAACTCTTAGCAACGCAACTCACGCTTGGGCGTTTTTTGAAAAATTGTGTTGTAATGAATTGAATCGCGGGTAGTTTTTCGGCGGCACGCAGCGTCTCCGGGCTCTTCCGGTCTGGCCTGCGAATGATTTGCTGCTTCCTGTTTTCTACGGACTAACGTTTAACGATACGCTTTGTGATGTACCTTTGTACACAGACCCTTATTTATTGCGTCTGGAGAAAACGATTCATGCTTACGAACTTTTAAAAGTTTCGTTCTGTTTTATAATTATAAGTGACAATTTGGTTTAAGTAATTTAATACACTCGGGTGCATAGAAATCGTACCACCCCAGCATTATTAACATTTTTTCAATTTCTGGAAAAACTGTAAGCTCAATCATGATAATTTAGATACCATATGGTAGATAATATTTAAGGGTGGGGATGGATATACAGCAAAATACGAGCCTAGAAATCACCCCCCATCCAACTGCTTCATTAACGCATGCACTAATTGACCACTTATCATTAAGTATAAAGCCAGTCATTATCATTGTTTATTCGTGTTCGTCTTCATGAACACTATTCTCATCGATTGTACCCGGAAAAACTAAAGATGAATCTATAAGGGTTCCGTTTTTTGCCATTTGGCTACGGAACCCTAAAAATGGATACCAACCCGACTGAAGCCGGCCAAGCAGTTGCTGTATTGCATCCCGGACAGCTTAGTCAACGGAACCTATCGAACGTTCAACGTGTCTTCCAGAGATTCCGCAACGATCAGACACTCTCCAGAAGACCCGGAACTGGCAGAACTCGCAGTACTTCTGAGAGGGATGACCGTTCCATCGTTATTACCTAGCTACGAAATCGTCGACTGAATGCTATTCAGCTTCAGCAGAAGCTCCTAGAGACCAGGAATGTGTCTATCAGACACGACTGAAAGAGAAGGAATTGACAGCCCACAGAGCTGCAAATGGTCCAAAACTCACCCCGATACACCGTGGAGCACGACGCGTCTTCGCTCGCAAATATGAAGAATGGACCCTTGGATGCAATGCAATGGAGTGCAGGATATCTTTGTTTGGCAATGACGGACGGGCACGAGTCTACCAAAGGCCTGGAGAGCGGTTCTCACAATGCTGCGTCGAGGAACGTGTTGCATATGGTCTGGGCTAGTATTTCTCTGAAAGCGAGGGCGGACATTGAGTTCGTCACAGAAGAATCATCAATCCCTCAAGACACTGAAAAAAAAAAAAAAGATCGATGAAAAACTGTGTGACTGCGTGTTGTAGGGCTAAAAGAGGCAATACACGGTATTAAAATGCTGAAAATTGTATTATTTCTTCCTCAATTTCCTTAGAATCACAGTTTTACCATCATGCCTAAGTTTTACTCCAGTACGCATTTTTAGGGTGGCAACGTTCTTAACCCTGAAAGTCTGAAAGTATTGGCAGCAAACCTGTGAAAAGCACATCAATTTATAGAGGAAAAGCCAAACTTTTATTAGGTATATAATATGTCACACTAGCGCTTACAGTTTTTACAGGCCGTATTTATTCATGCGAAGACCGTTAAAAACGTATGGTTTAATGAATATAATTTACTAGGTTTCTAAACACATACCTATCTGCGATTACTAATGATAGTACTTATATTATTAATGTATCTAAATGTTTTTTTGTTACTTTATCGCGCAAAAACGCCAGAAAAAGACCAATATTTTGTCACATCAAATATAGTTTTTCACCTAGGATAAGATAAACGATTTACTGTACTGTATCCTACGCTATAAAAAAAGGATATCTTAACTTATCTCTTATTCTAATCTCATCTTAGTACGAGAGTACATATTAAGTACACAGGGGAGAGTCCAGTTTAATAACGACCTCTACGTGGTCAAAGTCGCGCGCGCAGGCTAAATATACTTCATAAATGTCACATATGCATTGCTACAGAATGGCACAGTAAATAAGTATTTGGAGCAACAATGAACGGTTCCCCGGCGAACACAGATAATCTAGTTTGTGCCGTACGTGACCTCGCCTCGCCTCGCACCTAATTAATATAAACCCGCAAAATGCTCGCACTGCTCCAGTTCCCGTCATCGTCAGTGTATGGAGTCGAACGCTCAGGCGAGACACTCTACGTTTCCTTTATTGTATTCTTCAAGGCCTCTACTAAATCAAAGGATACCATTAAAGCAAAATTATGTTGGAGAAATCGCGAAACGTCTGGTTGACGTAACTGGTGACCCAAGAGCTGGCGGCTTCCTCGCACAACGTATCAGTATTGCGATACAACGAGGAAATGCCGCCAGCATCCTTGGTACAATGCCTAAAGGGCCTATTTTAGATATAAACTAGTTAGAGTAATCATCTGTATATAACCATTATGTATATTGTTATTGTAAATATGTAATCATTAAGTGTAATAAATTAATATGTCTAGCCTGTAGGGTGTCTGTGAAGGAAAACAACTCCATCAAATAAAATAGATCATCATAGCTGAGTTTCTTTATTCCTCTAAGTAAATCCGTTCAAAATCGATAACCAAAATTTTATCTTAGTTAAAACTGCCTATATAATAACAATCTTAAATGTATCTGTCGCCCTACACGTAAGTAATACTTTGATAAGTAAATTGGAATGATTCTAACTATGATATGCGAAGGTCACCGCAGGCCCCTGCAGCTTCGTCGGCCTGTGTGTTCGACTCGCACGCGGTCAGTATTTGAGTGTAATAAGACCTCTGTTACGTACGGGTATAAATATGTTACTAGATACCCGTGTCACGTAGATGCTCCGCCGTATTTATTAATCAGAAATTGATATGTTTTAATAAAGAAACCGGGGCGGCATATGCACAAAAACTTACTTCGTTGGTTTAAAATGTTAATCACAATTAAAGATAAATAGTGGTGTTTGTATACCAAGCAGATTAATTTTCTGTGAGCGTGGGGCACTCGACTAGTATTTACACTTAAGTGATATAGGTTTCAATTTAAAACTTGGAAAGCCTTTACCCCACCAAATCTTATTAGTATTTATATTTTCTGTAACATTGGAAATCTTTTTAGTAAAAATTTTTGAAATCTATACTTATATGACTAACCGCCGAGTCTATACTCATCTAGTTGACGTCTACAAGTTGACGTTTGACAATTCAGTGACCGCAAAAAATATGGCGCAGCACAGCGCCATCTGTTTTGGATGTGAAACTAAGGGGCACGTTTTTTTCTTAGACTTTACTTCTCTATTACAATCAATTTTCTTTGCTCGCACGGAGTGACGCGGGAACAATATTGCGAGAGCGGCTCAGGATGTGGAGAGGAGTGCACCGCTTTCTACCCAGTGGCTATTAACTGCCCCTATGGTAACTCGCGTCTTATGCATCTTTTCCTTCCACCCTGCGAGCATATAGCTCTACACTCGGAGAAAGGGATCCGGGCCCAATGGACGCCACTTCCCATTCAGCTCGCCACGAGCAATGTTATTCTAATGTAATGTTTCCCAGATACTGACTGTTGTATCTTTAAATGTTGCTATGTATTTTCCTTTTATTTCTAGTTATTAAGTCAAATTTGAGACCGCATAAATAACTCCTATTAAAAACGGCGCATTTGCCATGTAGATTTGTCATGCCGGTAGATGTGTTTTTTTTTTACTACCTCGTTTTAATATATTATATTTAATATTACTATATTAAATGACCATGTTAGTTTGAATACGATTTCGAGAGGAAATTTTGAGACTAACCAAGTGATAATCTGTTTTAGAATACGCCAAACGAAATAATATTTGGAAATAATCATATCGTCGCATCGCAGATTGCCGTTTGTCGATATACGATCTTGGCTGGTTTCCCTTCTCCCTCCCAATTTCTACGTTCGACTAAAAACGTGAGTTTTCGACAAAGACTGTATTAAATTTACAGGTTTCAAATATACCTAATTGATAGAGGCGTAGTGGACAACACTATAAGATAATAGATAAGATAAGGTAAGATATACTATCGGTATACCTCCGCTTTCTGTTTTGGTTTGTTTGGAATACAAACTCCGCCTTATCTTTGCGTTTTCCCATTTGCATTCATATTTCCGTGTTTTCTCGGCCACCTATATATTAAATAAGCGTGTGGCTACTGGAACGCATCCTTGCAAGTGAAACGGAACATAAAGTCGTAAACCAACTGTCAATAAAAATGGTTCCCTGAGAGCATGTCAACCTATTCTATAGCTATCGCAGTGTTCTACAAAAAACAGGAAGTCAGTCCTATACGACGTGCCTCTAGTAAGGTTGTATGATGTGTTGGCAGGATTACACTAACGCTAAAGCTTACAACTGACATGCCCCCTTCAGGCCATAACCGATATGTTGAAAAGTGAGAAATGAAATGTTATTTTTACAAGCTTTTATTCAACTTGCCCTGTTAGTATGTATGGGACAAATCTTGCATGTTAAATTTGACCCACTTCCCGGTTTCCGATGAAGCTGAAAATATGCATACATATGTAATTAGGGAGACAATGCAATATTATGGTACCATCAAGCTGATCAGATGATGGAGACAGGGGGTAGCCATAGGAACTCTGTGATAAAACAACGCAACTTAATTGTGGTTGGGGTTTTTAGAATAGTCTCGACGAGTATTAGTTGCCTGTGGAAAAAAAGTACAGTCAGCGATAAAAGCTTGTACCAAAAATGAAATTTTTGGCAAAAACTTATTACATTTACTGTGGTGTAAGTGTATCTGTACTCTGCTTTTAGGCTTCTTGTACAAGCAACTCCTGCACGGTAATAGTATTTAGTATCTATATTGGTTTAACTACTTAAACTTGGGGGTAAGGGGGAGTAAGGTGGGACACAAGAAATAAATATCACTAATCTCCATTCAAAGCGGCGTACCTCTGTCTTAAAGAGCTGCCGTAACTTCATTTTGGTTTGGTATCAATTTCTCTCTCTAGCTTCAATATTTGATTTTGATTTACATGTTGTTCTATCTCTTGGTAAATGCATGAAAAAAATCCTTATTTCATAGGCATCTGACTTCAAAGTATGCTACGCATTAGGTAAAGTAAGAGTTCTTAATAGGAGAACCAATGGAAAGAAGCATAAGAAATCAGAATCCGTTTCGGGGTATTTGGAATCTGTGTGCTACGTAGGACTCGTAATCAACCAACTACATTCCCTGACACTTGGGCCGCCACATTACGTAACTCATAAAACACAAATCGCATTAGCAAAGGGTTGGGCAACTAAGGTTGACGCGAGCAGTAGCATTGTCACGGATGTTGCCCAAAGTATGGCCGGAAAGCGGTGCTACGAGAATCCTGCAACACTGATGCATATATGCAAGCAACGAGTATAGGACGAAGAGTTGGGGGAGAATTTTATTTTATTTCCTGTGGCATTTTAATAGGTACATTTAACATTAAAATAACCACCGCCAGTGAAACCTGGGTGAATTAAAGGTTAGTTAATTAATCCGCGATAAATCCGTTGCATATGAACAACTTACATACTAGATGCAATGAGTTGCAGTTTGCAGTATTGGATAAAGGGTACGAGATGCGTGTGTGACTGATGAATAGTTTCCTGGAAATAAAAGTTTTTGTTTTCTTTGCAGTACAATATCATACCCATTGATTCAATCAAGTTTATAATTGTAAGTACGGGCTGGAAGCTGGGTGGACGTATGCTATTCGTAGTTATAGTCACTTTAAATCTAGACGCGAGCCGTAGATACGCGGTACTACGTTCAAGAACAGACACAAGTAACTTGTAATTTAAAGAAATATTAATAAATGCCAACTTAAACTTCGCTAATGTGATTTTTTACGTGGGTACTTTATTCATGCATATATTATTCGCATACAATGAGTTAAAATTATCATTATTCATTAGATTTTCAGGAGTCATCTCCAGATCCGCTGTCTCCCATCGCCAAGACTTTGTCGTAAGTGGTCGCGCGCTCGTAAACGTTTTACGACTCGCCTCCAGCGGCCGAGATTAAAATCATGCATTTATTTTATTCGTCATTATTCTAAAATTGCCTCGGGCTTCGTTAACGCTCCCCTGCTGACAGAAAATGACGTATGCGCAGTGGAAACTTCAATGCACCTAAGTCGTTCTAAATACTCTGAAAACTGCTGCGAGATAGTAGCGATACATTTTACAGGAATGAAATGTATTTTTTCAGAGGGTGACATTGTCCCAAAAAGTGTAAAGTGTAACAGGAAATACTAAAAATAACTTTTGTTTATAAGTAGATGTAGGTATATAAAACATTACCTACTTGTTATGATTTGGGAAACAACAGTTATTCTTAAGTTTTAACAGGACTTAAAGGAAAATTAACAAAGTTGTATGAGTTGAACGAACTCTTTGTTTTTCAAGCATGTCTTATAAGGCTATAATTTTGGTACAAGCTAAAAGCATGTCGCCCGCGATTCATGCTGATAAATTGAAAATTAATAACCAGAAATTTGGCTGAAATGCCTTTAACATTTGATTTCAATGTATGATTGACTTAATTTGTTTATGGTTTTAAAAAATCTATGAATTATCCGAATAATAAAATCTTTATATGCGACTAAAACAAACTCTTACTTACAATTTAACAATTTTACAATTACCTTACTAATAATAATTGGACTGATTACAAGGCAGCGGCGCCGAACAGAATGTGTCTGTTGTTGTGTTGCTTAGTGAATTCCAGTTCTAACTTTAGACTGCGCTTAGAACTGTAGCAAAACTAATTAGGTGGCTATTTTAAACTCGTAATGGTAGTTTAAAATGCATTGAGCTTCGCCTCGGACTTTTAAAGTTTTCTGGATAGACTTGAGGGTCTGCTAAGTCAATATTTGCCATTCGTTTCTCGTCGCCAACGAATAAAACTATTGATCGTTCTAACTAATACAAATATTTTCTTATATATAAAACAAGTTCTCCTTGCATCACCTTACATATGAGTTCTTCTTCACTGGCTCAGTGACCTAAACAGGATCTTGGCCTCTGACACAAGAGAGCGCCACTCTGCCCTATCCTGCGCCACTTCACGCCAGTTGGGTATTCATATGAGTTACAATACCAAAATGTACAAACAAAAATAAAAAATAGAATAAAAAATTGAAAAATAAGCAAAACTTAATTTCATATCTTTTTTTTTAAAAAGCCTTCAAAAATCAACCCACTGAAAAGCACAAAATAATGTTTATATACCCCACCCCTATCCTTGTCCACGTATCCACTCCCTATCCCGTCGTAAAGCAATTTTCAAAAAGTAATTAATACCTAATAATAATAAAAAATCTGGATGGATCCTGGTAATTACTTAGTTTTGTAAGTCGGTGGCTAACCAAAATTTTAGAGAACAAAATTTTAGACAGTGAATAACTTTGCACTTTATTGCATAAAAAGACATAGTTTACTAATTAATTTAGGTATTTATATTTATAACTTCCTCGTTTTTAGGGTTCCGTAGCCAAATGGCAAAAAACGGAACCCTTATAGATTCGTCATGTCCGTCTGTCTGTCCGATTCTGTCACAGCCACTTTTTTCCGAAACTATAAAAGCTATACTGTTCAAACTTGGTAAGTAGATGTATTCTATGAACCGCATTATGATGTTCACACAAAAATAGAAAAAAAACAATAAATTTTGGGGGTTCCCCATACTTAGAACTGAAACTCAAAAAATCTTTTTTCATCAAACTCATACGTGTGGGGTATCTATGGATAGGTCTTTAAAAATGATATTGAGGTTTCTAATATAATTTTTTTCTAAACTGAAAAGTTTGCGCGAGAGACACTTCCAAAGTGGTAAAAAGTGTGTCCCCCCCCCCTGTAACTTCTAAAATAACAGAATGAAAAATCTAAAAAAAATATATGATATACATTGCCATGCAAACTTCCACCGAAAATTGGTTCGAACGAGATCTAGTAAGTAGTTTTTTTTTAATACGTCAATAAATTAAAAAAAAATTTTTTTCATCAAACCCATACGTGTGGGGTATCTATGGATAGGTCTTCAAAAATGATATTTAGGTTCCTAACATCATTTTTTTCTAAACTGAATAGTTTGCGCGAGAGACAGTTCCAAAGTGGTAAAATGTGTGTCCAAATCCCCAAAGTGGTAAAATGTTGAACAAGATCTAGCAAGTAGATTTTTTTTAATACGTCTTAAATGGTACGGAACCCTTCATGCGCGAGTCCGACTCGCACTTGGCCGCTTTTTTTATTTATTAGGAAGCAAAGAATTTTTATGTTAGTTTGGCATCGCCTAAAACTGGTTTCATAAAAAAAATTAAAAGCTCCTAACTCTTATAAAACAGTAAAAATCGAAAAAATTTAACGGTATTGGAAATAATGAAGCTATGATGCCTATGATGGAAATACATCAAATTGTGTAAAATTATTTTCCATAATGTCAATATCCAGTGAGTTTGTATGGAGAATCGATCGCCCCCTATCCTCTTAAGAGTGTTCTTATTCATGTGTTTATTTACAAGTTCCCATAGGATTTTAGCAGAGTTTTTTGACTTCGATATAGTAGCTTGTACTGCCATTTTTTTGCACATCTTTCTTCTTTCCTATAAAGTCTGACATAGTTATTTTTATATTGAATGACTGAATCTTGATTGGTTGCTAGACTTGCTAGATTAGTATTCATTAAACAGCGCTTCGTTTGACCTGATATTTTTAGTCCCTTTTGTGATCCATTTAAAATTTTTGGCCATATTTACTTTAACCTTAGTTGTTTTTTTAACGGAAAACTTTTACTGAAGATATCGAAGAATACCTTTAGAAAACTATTTATGCCTAAGCTTTCCCACTGAATACTAATAATATTTCTTTTAAATATGTCCTTATTTTTTTCACTGAAAACCCGTCGATTAACTAATATGTACTCATCTTTTTTGTAGGATTTATGAATATCAGGGAAAGTTAAAATACAAAAATGACCTGGGTGTCCATCAGACAACCCATTATTTTCAATTTGAAGGTCTTGTATTAGTTTCTGACATTTGTTAAAAAAATATCTTGATATTGATGATTGAGCATTACCACAGATATAGGTGACTGAAGAAATTAAAGGTCTAAAATTATAGTATTTTAACAGGGACATAAATTGAGTTATTAGTTCGTTGTCCCTTAACAAATCCACATTGAAATCTCTACATATAGTACAGTTTATGTCAAAGAAATGTTCCATCAAATGCCAGTTATTCTAGGAATTTATCAAAATAGTTCCCATCATCATTTCTATAGACACAGCAAAAAAAATTTTTTTTTGTCTGTATACCACACACTGACGTATATTATTTTGTACATTTTTTGCATATTGGCAGTTCCTCAAAATCACATTCGCGGAGATGCCAGTCTGATATCAGTGTACGTTCGAATTGGCTTAAGTGTTACAAAAGCAAATACTTTACACAATCACATCTTATTTCTGAATTCAATATTGCCAATAACACTTGACATCATTCCTATTTTGGTCGCACTTTTGATATTTTACAGTAAATTTAATAGCAAATTTTGTTTTTTATTTATTATCATCAGGGGCTATATTTGTGATTTCTGCGATAGGCGGTCTGCGTTTATCCCAAGGTGCCGGTAATTACACTATTTGAAGTTCGAATTTTCCCACACATTACAAATCATTCCTCTTTTAAAGTTCCATCTTTTGAAATATTTAATAATTGTTGATTACTTACTTAGTATAAAAATATATTGGCGAAAGACAATAATGGAAGTCCAATATTGTTAGTTATAGAGGAAAGTCCAAAGTTTATTATTAAATAAAATGAGGCTACAGTTTGGATTTTATTTGGGTTTCCCTTGCATAAGTATGTATCCGCAACTTGCCTACTCTCACCTATAGATAGATAACTATATATATTTCTACATTTAATTATTTTCCAAAACGGTAACGTAACAAACAAGGTCATAGTTACAAGTTCCATTCCGTACCCAAATAGGTATTCATTAATGATTTTCAATACAGTAATTACTTATTCTTGTTTTCACGTTTGTTTCTGTTTCATGTTTTATTTATATTCTTACTTTGAGTAATGTATTTGCCACTCATAAGTACATACGTAAAATTAACACATAAAGCGTAAGGCCCACAGCACAAGGAGCGTAAGCATAAGAGACGCGTAAGAGTATCGTAATAAGCGCGTATGAGAGCACTACGAGCACGAACAACTTCAAACATATCCGCACACGATGCGACGACGTCGTAACGTTGCGTATGAGGTTTCTGAAGTCATTAAGAGGCGTGGCGTAAAATACAAAACTTCTAACATATAATCAAAGGGAAGAAAAAAAGGGCGTAAAATACAAAACTTCTAACATTAATCAAACAGAAGAAATCAAAAGAAATAAAAAAATATTCTTCATCTGACGAGAAAGTAAGATCGTCGATACATCCGCAGAAGACATCTGACGCCAGTGGTGCCCTATTGGTTTTCCGAAAAAAATACGCCGATTTTCGATTCGCCGACGACTCGAAGACGGGTTCTTTGCCTGAGTAACGATTGGAAGAATGTCATTACGCATAATAGTCGTTTGCACAAGTAGTCAATACACAGAATATTGATACGCATATTTACTTTTCGTAGAATAATCATTTAGTAACTGTCATAATAATAAACCATTGGTCGAAACATAATAGGTTGAATGATCATTTGGCATTAATATTGATTAGCAAAACTTCCCTCTTATTTATCGGTAGACTAGGACATGACTAACCTACACAACAACTTTTAGTTTGAGTCTGATAAACATTCATTTAATTATATACAGGGTGGACAAATAAGAATTATACATTTTGTTTTTAAATTTTAACATAATGTCTGACATATATCTACCTCCAACAGAAGGCAAATGTAAGCCCTTATCGTGGGTAGGTACCTAATGATTCTCCGAAAATTAATTCGCAGATTATCGATTCGCAGTAGACAACGATTCGCCGAATATCGTTTCGCAGAGTGATTCATTTGTAGATGTAACTATTGGTCGACTAACGTTACGCATACTCTTGGTTCACATACAGTTCAGTTCGCTTCTGCGTAAATTAGCAGAACAATTATTGGACGATTTTCATTTGGCAGAGTAATCCATTCGTTTAAGGAATGTTTAGTCGAATAACGTTTTACATTTTATACATCGTTATTATCGTTATTTTTTTTACAAAAGAAAAAGATATCCGACTTCAAAAATATTATAAATTGCGTAAAATATTATCCTTTTTTAAGTACATGCGTTAAGCACAGTTTAGGTTTGAATAAATCTTTAACTTAAATATGAACAAAAGCATAGGTATTATACAAACAGCAACACTCTTAAATGTCCACTGGTGGACCTTATGTCTTTTATAATAAGGTCCACCGATGGACAGTTAACCGATTTTTAGCCCCCCGAAAACCCCCATATAGCAAATTACATCGAAATCGTTAGAGCCGATCCGAGATCCCCGAAATGTATAAATATATATACAAGAATTGCTCGTTTCAAGGCATAAGATTTTATGGTCATTTGTATCAAAACCATATTTATCCGACTCAAACTAAAAGTTGTTGTTGTTGTTAGTCATGTCCTAGTCTAGCCATAAATAAGAGGGAAGTTTTGATAATCAATATGAATGCCAAATGATCATTTGACCTATTGTGTTTCGACCAATGGTTTCTCGGGTAATTGTGACAGTTACTAAATGATTATTCTACGAAAAGTAAATATGCGTATCAATGTTCTGCGTATCGACTACTCGTGCAAACGACTACTGTGCGTAATGACATTCTTCCAATTGTTACTCGGCCAAAGGACCCGTCTGCGAATCGTTGTCGGTGAATCGAAAATCGGCGTATTTTTTTTTTCGGAAAATCAATATGGCACCGCTTATCATCGCAATATTCAGCATATTTTTGTCCATTTTCGGCGTTATCTTAGTAAATTTGTGTCGGGAAGTCGGTTTTAACTGTTTAAATTTAATCAGCTTATTAGCATAGACACGTAATTTTTTTTCTAAAATAACGATGTATAAAGTGTGAAACGTTATTCGACTAAACATTCCTTAAACGAAAGATTACTCTGCCAAATGAAAATTGTCCAATAATAGTTCTGCTAATTAACACAGAAGCGAACTGAACTGTATGCGAACCAAGAGTCTGAGTAACGTTAGTCGACCAAAAATTACATCTACAAATAAATCACTCTGCGAAACGATGTTCGGCGAAGCGTTGTCTGCGAATCGATAATCGGCGAAATAATTGTCGGAGAATCATTAGGTACCCGACGGTAGCGACGCCACGATATCAACTAATGAAATTCACTCTACGCGTCTCGTACTCGTATATCGTTTTTCACGATACCCTTACGCTTACGCTCCGTGTGCTGAGGGCCTAAGTAACGTAGGCGTAAGCGTCAGCGTCATGTTATACTTGTACGTTTGCTTTCTAGAGTCTAGAAAATCCAAATGTGCGGGACCGCGACGTACTGATAAAAAGTAATATTCATTGGTGTGATTGTTTATCCCTCATTATTAATTTCTGTATTTTCGTTTGTGATAATATATTCTCAAACCAATTGTTTTATTTAGAATTCATGAAGCAGAAAAAGGCAGCGAAAGATTTTAAAATTGAAAAAAGGAATGTAGCGTTGCGAGAGGATTCCAATGGTTTCAAACAAACTTTGCTACCGAGTAAAAAATAAATTTTTTTTCACTACACAACGCCAAGAAAAGACTATTTATAAAACATAAATAAAATCCAAATTAACGCTATTAAATATTTATCAATCATTCAAAATCAGCACTTGCACTTTTAAAAAGTCAATTCTACCAGCTAAAATGAGGACCGTGGAGACTATACGTCTCTGTCATACTGTATAATATATTTGACTTGGTACATACTAGTTATATATTCTGTAGCATTAATTTATGAGACTGCTAGTTTAACAGTCCAGACGCGGTTTAATTATTTAGTATAAATTTTATTTTGACACTTGGAGAGATTTTACACCTCCAAATTTTATTAGTATTAGTACTCTGACATTGGGGATCTTTTACATCTCCAGATTTAATGTGTTTTTAACCATAGAGACTATAACTCTCTATTGTATTGTAGTAATTATTTATTTTAAGATTATTATAATGTAATGTTTACCCAGGTATTGGCTGTTGTATTTATAAATGTTGTTATGTATTTTTTCATGTCACCATATGATGTTACTATAAATGTTGTATTGACTTGTAAAAGAGCCCTTGAGGCCTACTTGCAGAATAAATTTTTGAATTTTGAATTTTGACAGCTCTCTTCTAGATGAAATGCAACCTCATTATCGCCTTTACGAGCTGGTCAGCTGAATAATATATTGTCATACTGTTTTTTTTGGATTTTTTTTTAAATCTTAACCTAGTCGCGTGAGCTCGCGGCCAGAGCCTTCTCCGGAAGAGCGCTCGCCGACAGCCATAGATCTCGTCCGGACGTTGCTTGCGTCATGGTGGCATTAAATTCTGTAACGACCACTACTTCTGGTACTTGAATTTAATCTGGTGTTAAAGAGAGAA
Organism: Cydia pomonella; assembly: GCF_033807575.1. NCBI lineage: Eukaryota > Metazoa > Arthropoda > Insecta > Lepidoptera > Tortricidae > Cydia > Cydia pomonella. The sequence continues at coordinate 25,994,130 of NC_084704.1, read as the reverse complement.
GTTTATAGATTCACAATTAGCTTATTAAGTATTTTGCGTTGATTTTACAAATCGAAGTTCGTAAATTTTAAGCAACTATCTCTGTCACTAATTGGGCTTTAATTGTAAAAGTAAAAGACAAAGATGCCCCTCCATTTGCGAAATTCGGTGTTCGCAGTAGGCCTTCTGGACCGTCTTTTTTTATAAGATCAAAATAAAATAGATTAACCATTAATATACTTATTATACCTATGCGTTGTTGTTGAATTCTGATAACTTTGGTATATTAGTATTTTTGTTCACAGAAACGAATTAAGAATTTTTCTCAGTTTTAAAAGAATGTCTTGACTCTTGTTCGTTCTTCAATTATTTCATAGCGATTAAAAATGAATAAGTATCTTCAAAAAATGTTAAAAACGCTCTTACATCATTGCATATTACTAAATCTGACACTTATTTATTTATGACCTTGTATATAAGCTGCTTAGTATTATACTGCTAAGCTTAGATATGCTGATTAAATAAATAAATAAATTTGATACAATAAACATTTGTAAATGTCGTTAATTACTGTACACTAAAACTACTTTACACACACGTAACGTCCAAATCTTTCGAATGAGATAAATTATAAGGAGAACTACTATTTATAAATATTTTCATCACCACGTCAACAAGACTAATGGATACACGACACCCTTACACGGTGAGATTTCATCTATTCTTATTCTTATAAAGAGCATCGCTCTAATATTAGCAGGATAGGAATGCACCCGAACACTGACGTTCTTGCTTTCAGCCGTGGTATTTCAATAGCTCACCGAGTGCTGGTTAGGATCGCTCAGACTTATCAGTATGAGTGCTCGATTATTTAGCATCCTACCTGTGACGGATCACTAAGTAGTTGTGGTCAGCGGTCGCGCAAGCGATGAGAATAAGTCCTGGGCCCGTCTAATGAAAGCTTTACTTGTGATTGTGACACTAGCAGAAGTCTTTTTTAACCCCTTTTATCAGAAAGACTTTCGTTTGAATAGAATTACAAATAAATACTTTCATGAGCTATAATGAAGCTTAAATTCAGTACTTACTATACCTTTTTTCATTTTACATTCCATTCCTTAGAGCTTAAAAAATCCCCATTCACAAGGAAAATACCTAGGTAGGTTTCAGTAGTAGAGTTTTAGCCTAGGTATGACTCATTTGTCTGCATTACACAGTGCACTGTGAATGTGTAACTCAGATAAAAAAGTAAAAGATGACCATGGAATTAGATCTCTTCTACTTAGCATACTAGTCCCGATGCAGTAGAGTTTCGCTAGTTAGATATACACAAATATTTTGTTTATTTTACCAATTTTTACACATGCAGATCAAATGACTCAGTATTGGGGACCATAAATATATTAGACATCTTTAATAAATCTTTAATTCCAAGACTAACCTCAAAAACCACTCTGACAGACACGTTGGTAGGGGCAATGTGCGGGGGTTGCACATTTTTCATCATTACTCAGCAATAAGCGGGTTAGTTTTTTCAACGTCTGCGTCGCGAACGATATATTTCTCTTAATAGTTTATTAGAGCTATCAGTTGTGAGCTATGTGTTAATTAAAATAGAAACCAATTGAACCGAAATGAGAGTGCATTACAATAAACAATTGACATTTTTTTTTTAATGGCAGTTATAAAAAGGCCAAAGAAATGCCGCTACTATTTCGTCGCTATACTTACGATTTTATATATCAGATACGTATATCAGATACGAGTTTGAGTAAGTATAGCGACGATTTATTATCTTATATGACGGCTCAACAAATAGAGGTTAGGTACTATTCTAAAAAGTTGAGGAATCATCAGCAAGTAAATACAAAATAAGACAGCAATTGGTTGAGATTTGAGATGCAGTACATCCTAAATAGCAAAAAATGTGGTATTCGCTATGTGCACGACTGTCACGCAACCTAGCGTCCGCAAGTCTTGGGGAAATGTCAATTCACTACATCTTATAAAACTACTCCAAAACTAAAAACTACTAAACGGATTTTCATACGACTTTCATTTATCAATAGAGTGATTCTTGAGGAAAGCTTACTTATATAACTTTTTAAGGTTTTGTGTAAATTGGTTGAAATATAAAGATGTTATCGGAAAAAATCACACTGGCGAGGAGCTTTAATCGTAAACGCTGCCTAATACGTTTGAGCTATAACAACACAATGTATGGTGGGGTTGGTTCTCATTCATAGGTCTACAAAAAAGTCTGCGATGTTAATTGTCTATCTTTTAAGGATAACTTACCTACTATACCCATTCTTAACTTCTTGAAAAAGATCACGTAATATGTGGCCTTTGGAAAACTATTTATATGGATAATATTAACAATTATCAAATTAAATACATTAGTTATACTAAGCATTTCATACAGATTACAATGGTCCCTTACACCATACAATTTATTTAAATATTTCAGGAGAAATTGTAAATTAAAGTTTCATTTCGTGCCATATAACTTGTACGAAATGTTAAAGACGCTATCCGCAGATAGTTCAAATTTTTACCACCTTATACGCTGGGATCGCTTTACTTATCCCCACCATGCACTTCGCACTGTCCCAATTGCGTGGCTGATAGTAGTGATAATTTTATAGGCAATAAATATATAAGGTGACTACTTTACAATATTCAAACGTCCTTTAATGGACGGAAGATAGTTTTGACATATATTTTGCTTGGTGAATATCAACATCTTCACATATACTATGCGTGATAATGATAATATACATGTTTCGGTTGTGACCTAATTTTCTCTACAGCTCTCCTAAAAGTTTATAACAAAGTTGGCAAATTGTTAGCAAAAGTGGGGTTTCCGCTGGTATAAGAACTGCTGCGACATTATAATAAAGAGTTAGATTTAATGTTGTTATCTTTACTTCAGGGCAAGCTGCCAAGCGACGACACAACATGTGGATGAGAATCAGTATATTACTCGTAAGTGTCGTAACGCACCTTCGATGATAAGAGAGCTTTTAATAAAAAAACAACCTTTTTAAAGGACTATCTATGGCACCTGCGCCTTTATATATTTTATATTAATTTTGTAAAATTGTGATAAATATTTAGACATTGGTTTTAAGACTATAACGAGTAGGCTATTACATGTGTGAAACGATTTGGTGAATTGGGATATGTATAAGATGCAAGATACAATCAAGATACTGAAAATATAAGATTTATTGTGATGGCGTTTTCATGCATTTCGCTGGCAAGCGGGTCAACAATCTGCAATTATATCCGAAATAGTTACGGAGCATACTTCGTGGAAATTGTATTTTTATTAGATAGGGGGAATGACCGGTGAAAACATTCACTTTCTTATCCTTAAAAAATGTTATAAGCAAACCATGTGCTTGGAATTTCTAAGCTTCGGTTGTGCCAATGGCCAATTACCTATGTGATTATTAAGTTGTAGTTGTTGTTAGTATTAAGTCGACTGTCCGATGATGGTACGATCACCACAGCCGTGCCGTCGCAGTATGCTAGTATGTTATTTGCAGAGTAGGTATTTATTAGTTTGCATTGCATTATCATTTTCAAGAATACTTGTCTTCTGTAGTAGGTACCTAACTGCACATTTGCTCTTAGTAGTTATCTCATTTTAACTTGCTGTATAATAATTAACATCCTTCATCCCAAAAAGTGCTAGTACCAGTAGTACTTTCCTCGTAGTGTAAAAAGGTTAGGCCAAATACAAACGTAATGTTAAAGGTAGAAAGTCACGCCAGATTAGTTATTTCTATAAAATTACTCTGAAAATGCGATATATATCTATATGTCGTGTTTTTTATCTATATGTCGGCGGCCGATCGTAAGATCAGGCAGATCGGGATATTCCTAGGCATATCGCGAAACCTGAAATCTTTACCTCGTTCCGTGAGTCATCGGAGCCCCGACGCGGGGCTCCTATTTCTGGATATTTTGCCCTTTGGGAATCCGAAGCAACCTAACAAACCTACTCTGCCTATCTATTGATTTAATGTGACTACCGTCCAGTGTTGGGCAAAAAGTAGTTGGATTACAGATTAACGATTATGATTACAAAATGTAATTGTAACTACAAATTACAACTACTTATGCACTAGGAAAAAGTAGTTGAGCCTTTGATTAAACGACAAAATTTTGATTAAATTACAAAATGTAGTTAGTAATCGAATTAATAACTACATTTTGTATTTGTAATCTGTAATAAATTACTTTACGCGATTACAAATTACTTTTACTCAAAAAAATGTTTTCGATCATCTTTGTTTCTCAAATCAGGTTAAAAAATGAACGAGTTTTAAGTTGATCTTAACATATCAAGTTTAACGTTTCATATAAAAAATAAATGTTAGTTTTACAAGATTTTGTACAAAGGGACTTATTAAATAATATGAACATTTTAGGGCAAAAACGAGTTTTTGTGGTCAGTTCCATGAAGCGACACCCGAGCATTTTGTTTTAATTTATATGGCATGAGGTTATTAAGTAAATGTAAAAAAAAAATATTCGATCGTTATTAGAAAAAAAATTTATCCTGCTAAGAACCACGGACCTAGTTTAGGACTAATTTGTTTAGTGCAATGTACACTTTTTTACAATTGGAACAGAGTTGCATTTCTTTTGTTCCATTTCATTTTAAAACAAAAGAAACTCAACCTTATTCCCTACACTATGGGGTCATCCATTAATTACATCACACGAATTTCTTGGTTTTTTGACACCTCCCCCCCTCCTTGTCACACTTGGTCACATTTGGCAAACCCCTCCCCCTGGTGTGTTGTCACATTTTGTCAATTTTTTTTAACAAGATCGGTGAATCGAATTATGTACTATTAATATTTTATCAAAATATTTTCGACAACAGAAATATTAGTAATTATAACACAAAACCGATTAGGAAAGAAAATTAATCGCATAAGTCGATTATCTTTCCAAAAACTCGTTATTTAACTGTATAGCGAATAAATTATTATTTTTTCAATACTGATGAAGTTAAAGTGACGTCACAAAGTTTGTGACTCCCCCCTCCCCCTTGTCACAACATGGCCGCAAGGCATCGGCCGCCGACATATACAAGTAACATCATACACCTACAAATGATACCTAGTAATAGTGATAGTAGTTTTAAAATATATATAGAACATAGCAAAAGGTGTAAATTATATATATTAAACTAAGAATAAGTTGCTTTCTAATGATCTGCCGGCAGCGATAAGGAATGAATGGACAGACAAGAGCCACGACGTTGTCATTAATGGGGACAGACAAATAAGCGTAGCTCTCCTCGTACCTTGGTCATATAAAGAAGGTACTCATTTAGTATAAAAATGTAGGTGGTTAGGACCTTGTGCACGCATAGGAGAGTGGGAGATAACAAGTCGTTCGCGTAGATGTTCCAGCTAACCTATTAGGACACATTTTTGTTATAAAGCTGCTAATAATGTTTGTATTGTTTGTTAATTGTGACTCAGTTATTTACACACAACAGCAATACATGTGCGATCCACTTTATATCCTAAGGGTTCCCTTCCTATTGTAATTTGCACCACCTTTTTGTAAACTGTTTTCAAGAACCTATTTATAAACATATTCAAAATGTACAAATGTTACCTTTTTAATCGAGGTATAAAGTTGATAAAGAAAACGAAATCTACACAAGATTAACAAAAACTAGTTAATAAGGACTACTTGCGTTGTTTGCATTGTGCATCTAAAGAAAATAAGGCAAAAAAGGATTAAAAAAGTAATAGGTAGTTAATTAAAATGTTAACCCATTCCACTATCACTAACGACCACTTGAAAACCGAGTGTATAAATTATAACCCTGCTAAATGTTTAATAAAAAATAAAGCTATTCAGGATAAGTAGTTAAAACCCATAAGACAGCCGGAGTTTACATTCCAGAGCGTTGCAGCAACTTTCCTGCGCGTACGCTTTCCACATTCATCTGTTTATTTTAGTTGGCTTTTATTGCCTGCTGCGATGTCCTACGAAAGCTTGCTAAAGTAGCGAAGCGGAAGCGATTTAAAAGGCGTATACCTAAACTTTGGATTCAAAGCTCCGTTACAACGATTCCCTCCTCCAAAACTGAACCAGTGTATCAATGAAAATAATGAAAAGTATTACTATTTCGGTTTATTTAACCGTTTAAAATGAAATGCTTGAAATGTAAACTATATATTTTATTATTATTATGCCTTTAATTGCCTATTATAGGGCTTACTTGTTTTATCTGCCATTAAGTTAGTTAAAATAAGCCCTAATAAAAAAACACCCTGTTAATCTAAACTAAAAGTCGTAAATGTTGCTAAAGCGTAAGAATCTTCTATACCTACTAGTTACATGCCGCACTTTTTAGCTGACTGTAAACACGCTACACCTGTGCAGCGAGTTTAAATTTGCAAGTGAAGTTTAAGTTTGCAATGTTTGCATCTTTTTAGCGCGGCGTTTTAGGTTCAGCGATGAGGAACGCTGAAAATCGCGTACTGTACAAGCTCCTTAATGAACCAAAAATCGCTACCCGCTCCTCACTTTGTTCGGAACTTTAATGGGTCATTCCCTATTAGTAACGCATACAGCGCAGCGAAATGCGGACGTGTGTGTTGGGAGTGGTGCTGCTGGCCGCGTGCGCGCGCGCCATCACGCGGGACCAGCTCTACCCCTACGGGTCGGGGCTAGATCTGCAGCTGCAGAGAGGCGCGGTGGTCGAGAGCCCGGAAGTGCGCCTGAGAGTACCCGTTGTGTTTTACGGAGAGACGTACGATTCAGTTTTCGTAAGTTTTTTTGTCTTAATTTCCATCGACCACATTTAGACCTTCCCGTGGTCTGTATTCGAGACGCTAATTTCGATATCACCTGTCATTTATATGGTACCGTCAACCGATTTAAATGCTAGGTCACTTTACCTTATAACCGTTAGATAACAATTGGTCAATAATGACAGGACTCATAATCGAATGTTCTATCTTGGCCCCTTTTTTTGTTAAAACGAGTAATTTCGTCATTAATATTCTTTTCCTGCCCTCTGGGAGTTTCTGCCAATTATATTGTACGAATGTAAATGTCCAATGTACACGTCAAAAGCCGAAATTAACGGAATCGAGTATATACGGAGGCATATGTACATTTGTAGTCAGCATTAAATATATAGTGACTGCCACAAAAACAAAATATATCACACATTAACAACACATATATACATATATATTTATTACTACGTTACGATAACAAAGATGGTTTGCAATTTAGCCACTTTCGTAGTCACTATATTGGATGTTGACTGTACTCAATAGGGAGAAATTCTATTTCCATTTTTACCGAGTTAATGTATTTTTTTTATATTTGTCTTCTCTAATAGTCACCTACGAGGAAATTTTCTATCATTAAGTATATAGCTACGTAGATTTAACGCCCCTTTACACAATTGTTGGATTTTCTGAGCGATTATTTCCAAAAACTATTATAAAATATTCGAATGATGAATCACACGTCACACGTAAATGAGTGCCGAGGACAAATGGCCGGTAAAAAATTTATACTCCGTAGCCCCCTTAAAATTTTTATTTTCATAAATTTAGCAACTATAAAGCGGCTAACAAAATACACCATGGCTATACTCTGCTTACTTAGCCTATCTCTGATTCAAGGATTACAAACGTTATTACACATGTAAAAGCTATCAAAATATTTAAGAATACACAATACCCCATTCTGACTCCCACCCTGGCGGCAGTGGCGGCAATGCCGCGCTAAATGACAAGCGGTATTTGTTAGACTCATACCTACTAATTATAATCTTACCATTGTCGCGTAATCGCCACCCTATAAACCTTGATCAGTTTTAATATGTTAAAACCTCATTGAAAATTGCTCAACATATCTCGCTCCATAACGAGGAGCAAGGTAGGATAGGTACAGCAAGTCTGCGTCCGTACGCCAACGCGTGTGACTCTTGTTGAAGAATCTCATTTTATGAGTAACACACAGTTTTTTTGTTATTAAACTGTTTTGACTGAAATATAGTTGTAGAGTGAACAAACAGATAGCTCCTATACAACTGGGCCACTCCAGATAGATCACCCTGAGCTATCTTCTGTCAACAGTCATATCCTCTTTCGTTGGTTAACGAATTTTCTTATGCAACAATGCAACCCTACATATTATATTTCTTCTAACTTTACTAACAATATAAAATATTCTACGTTTATATTTACTCGTAGAATCATACCAAGCTAAGTTGGCAGCAATTTTGATATCCCAGCCTGTGCAAGTGTTAAGTAAACATCATAATTTCATACCTGTTTATAATAAAAATTGCACTGTCTGGACAATCAAAATCGCTGCCAACTTATCCTGGTCTGACTCTATATGCAATGTTTGTAGCAATCATATAGAACAATCTAATAGTGTAGGTAAAAATTAAGTCGATATGTAGGGATAACTAAGGTCAATGAAGACCGTCTATGAGGCAAGACTATATACTAACACTATATTTTCCCATACGTTTTATTCATGAGAAAATAAGTAAGGTCTGGCGGCTCTGGGATCTTGGACTAGAAGTATGTGTATGAACGCAAGAGTTCCAAACGGCGAATTCTCTATTCTATTCAGATATAGAAGGTCGGTAGAGCAGAAGGAGCGAAGCTATCTTCATTTCTGACTGTGTCTGAGCGAAGTGCCTACGTATTCAAATAGGAGAGTTTTTGCACTATGACGGTCTTTGCAACGAAATATTTTATATGCCGGTATTGTACAAAAATTCTCCACATGTATCTATGTATACTCTTTATTGTACAAAACACATAAACACAAATATGGTACAGGTATGGCACATTAGCCTTAAACTATTTCTAAAATGAGGAAGAGCGTATAATAATGAGAATATATATAAGATTTTTTTAAGGAAAAAGTCGGGCGTTTCCGTGCCATTTGTTCTTAGTAATGGGTACTTCACACCATATAAATCCTCTTTATCATGGCCAGTTTTTCGCATCCACAGCTAATCAGTCCCAATAACTCATCACATGGAGACACAGGATCCCAATCACGTACTTATATACCTAAACTTATAATTTCTAAGGCTATTTAAATCACTGGCGGGGTCATCGTAAAAACATTTCAAGTCAATTAGAATACCGTGCCAAATGGACAAACAATGTTATAGCACTTTCCATAATGACACTATAGTAAATATTCATAAACATGGAATACAATAGAAAAATCCAATTAAATATTTGCTTCCAAATGAACTGAATAATTACCTCCGCGTGAATAAATAAAAGTATTAGTTGATTACCTATCAGTTTAGGCGAATTTGACTTGTTAATTCATTTGATTTTCTACTGTAGGTATTAGGAAAATACAATAAGTTAGATACCAACCTTAGGTATGTACTAGGTACTGTAAATAGGTAGTTTAAAGTCTAGTACCTACCGGCTTCTATGAATAACAACGATAATAACAAATAACCGGCCAAGAGCATGTCGGGCCACGCTCAGTGTAGGGTTCCGTAGTTACTCTTCCGTCACAATAAGCTAAACTGGAGCTTAAAGTATAGTAAATTGTTAACCAAGGGATGACACGGTACCTTTCACCCGAGTTAAACAAATAGGCAAATTTGCATAATCAGTACCTAATTAAAGTAAGTCTTTTTACTATGAAGGGAAAACTTTTTGCGATAACTCAAAAACAGCTGAACTGATCATGTCCGCTATAAGTAGTTTTCATTTAATGTCTTTCTTAAGCTCTACTTGCACGATTTTTTTCATATTTTTTGGACCTATGGTTCAAAAGTTAGAGGGGGGGGGGACACATTTTTTTTTCTTTCGGAGCGATTATCTCCGAATATATTCACTTTATCAAAAAATTTTTCGTGTAAACCCCTATTAGTTTTGAAAGACCTTTCTAAAGATACCCCACACTCTGGGGTTGAAGCGAAAAAAAAAATTCACCCCCACTTTACGTGTAGGGGAGGTACCCGAAAAAAAATTAAATTTTTAGATTTTATTGTACGACTTTGTCGGCTTTATTGATTTATATATCCATGCCAAATTTCAGCTTTCTAGCAGTAACGACCACGGAGCAAAGCCTCGGACAGACAGACAGACAGACAGACAGACAGACGGACAGACAGACAGACGGACATGGCGAAACTATAAGGGTTCCGTTTTATGCTATTTGGCTACGGAACCCTAAAAACAACATCAGTCCACTGACGCATTAAAAGTACCTTAAGGCCCAGTAAGTTCGTGTTCTTCTCTCACTCTCACTGAGCGTAAACGTGAGCGAGATGTATGTGGGTGCCCGGGAGGGAGGATACCATATTTTTTGTATTATAATTAGATGTACGTTTAAATTTAAAAAAGTAATCTAGTTCCCTCGAACATAATATTGCCGATTTTTCTAAAAATACAACAATCTCTAACAATCTAGAGACAATTTTCATAAATATTATTAGCTCTTGTGCAAAATTTGTTACAAATTTTGCACAAGATATTATATATTTTGTGATATTTTTTCTATCGAGCGGAAGTAAAAAAATCAGGATTAGAATCGATAGTCCCTCAAGATTGCTAATTAATTTTTTGGCAGCCGTATATAAAAAAGCGCAACAACTTTTCAACAACTCCGTCCTCTGCACCTTAAGTCGAAATTATGTTTATACTACAAATACAAAACCTAGTTCATTGCTTAGGTAATCGTTAGGTTAGCTTAGCTGGGTGGGGTTCAGAGTCGTCTAGTCTAAATCAATATTTTGTACTTTTGTAACGATAAAAGATGATCATGCTCAAAGTAGGTAACGAAAAGACAACTAAAAACGAATCTACGAATTCTACGAACACTTACACACCCACCCGTACACCCAGCCGCAAAATTACAAGGCCACTTTATGAATGAATCCGTTCATCGAATTTACGACCATTTTCGATGACGGTGATGTGTATTCTTACCTGTCTGAAACGCTGGCAAATGCAATCCATCAATGGCAAGGGTACCTAACTACAAATGCGGTAGGTACAAAAAGTAATCCAAATTCTACTCCAGTGCAGTATTTTTTTGCAACACGATAAGAGATACATTCGGGGACAAGCGGGCAGCGGACGGAAATGCGTGGCTATCGGACCGCCGGTCACTGCTCTTTTTTATTTAATCTCGAAAACCTAAACAATTTTTTAGTCATTTTCTTTGTTTACTTAACATGAAATACCTACATGTTATTTTGCAAGTTATTTAAAAAATGCTTTGCATAAAAATATATATCCCCATGAACTGAACACGTCTGAAGAAATTGCTGCTACATATGTGTACTTACACACCAGCCAGGCTAGTTATAATTAAGTAATCTAAGATACCAGACAACACAAAAATAATCAAAATACTTTGGGAATAAGGCACTTTTTCAAATAGGACATATAAAGCATAGAATTACTGTAGGAAAGAACAAAGAGAATTTGAAATAAAATATGTACTGTGGATACAAAATTTTCTTTGACAATACACCTCTATTTCAAATTCTCTTTGCAAATAGGTAGTAGGTATAATAGTTGCCTTTGAAAATTCCATCAATGAAATGTAATGTTAAACACACGGGTGATGTTAGGGGACGTCCATTAATCACGTGAGGGGTTTTTGATGATATTTTTGAGAACGTGAGATTTGGTGAGATTCGGCTTGGCCATGGGGTCAAGCCGAAACTTGGCATGGACCTTAAAGTAAAAAATATGTAAATATTCTTATTTAGGCATTTTATTTTTATTACCGTTGTCCTCAGGTTAACAACCACGGGATACTTTCCTTCAGAGCAGACATATCATCGTTTATGAATGCTGAGTTCCCGCTCCCATATCCATCAATAGCAGCGTTTTATTCGAACGTGGACACTTCCACATCAGGGGCGGTCTATTACAGAGAAAGTAACGAAAATCGTGTTCTCGCAAAAGCTGCAGAGAGTGTCCAAAATAATTTCCACGAATATTATGACTTCCAACCCACTTCTGTATTTATTGTCACATGGGCAGACGTATCTTATACTGATGCGCAAGGCAACCAAAAGAACACTTATCAAGCTGCCATTATTAGCAACGGCAACGAGAGCTTTGTGGAGCTGTTGTATCCCGACGGTGACATCCAGTGGATTCAAAGAGAGACTTCGCCGGACAGCTTGCCAGACGCAAAGGCTCAGGCAGGCTTCGTCTCTGAAGACGGACAGATGCTGCTACTTAGGGGCTCTGGCAGCCATCAGATAAGGAATATAATTTCGTAAGTATTAATCTATAATATACTTCTTATCTTTTGTACATTCCAATTTGACATCTGGCTCTTCTGGTTCTTGATTTATTGTCTTGATTGCTTGCAACTTGAGTATAAGAAACATCCAAGTATCCCCAAAGCCCTGCTGTTACAAACAACAACTTGGCAAACTAACTTAACTTTCAAATCACGGATGTGTTGCTCACCTGCTCGATGAGATGCCACTCAAACATTACTTAAGTACATGCGCCAAGAGGCCATGATCGCTTCAAATAACCCTTATTTATAAGACCTAGTAACATTCATTATCTTATTTCAGTTGGTCAAACACACAAGAACCTGGGAAGTACGTATATCGCGTAGGAAACGTGATGCAAGATGGAAACATCGTAGTACCAGATTTGTACAATCAGAGTGAAGAGGAATCCGAAGAAGAATCTAGAACGTGTGCCCAAAGTGGGCCGAGTGTATGCCACATCAAAGCAAGATGCGTTGACTACCAAGCTGGTATTTGCTGCCAATGCAATGAAGGATACTATGGAAATGGTAAATCTTGTGTTAAGGAAGATGTCCCACTACGAGTACACGGCAAACTGAATGGCGTTGTCAACGATGTGTCATTAAATGACGTGGATATTCAAGCGTACGTGGTGGTGGCAGATGGCAGGTCCTATACCGCTCTATCACAAACCCCGGCCGCACTCGGAAACAACCTCCAATTGGTCCACGTCCTTGGCGGAGTCATAGGATGGCTGTTTGCCAAGCCTCTGGGAGACGCCAGCAACGGTTACCAACTTACGGGAGGTGTATTCAACCACACAGTAGATATATTCTTCCCGGCTACAAACAATCGCGTAACAATCACTCAAGAATTTATAGGTCACGACGTTTTTGATCAAATTACCCTAGATTGTGACATTAGAGGATCTCTGCCGAACGTAGGTGTCGGAGCTAAACTGCAAGTCACAGAATACGAGGAACAGTACACGGTGATAGAAGCCGGACTAATACGATCGGAGTCCACCCGAACCATTGTTGACAAATTAACAGGAGTGAGTTATGAGCAAAGAATACAGCAAACAATCAAATACAACACCTGCCACAATGCACCACCAGAAGGTACGGTGTCATCGACTTTGAAAGTTTCTAAGAATTATTTAGGATACGAACCTAAAAATAACATTGTACGATACGGAATGAGCAATAAAATCGTTCCATTAGGCCAAGAGGATCCTTGCATTTTTGGTAGGAGCACCTGCGGGCCTCACAGCTCTTGTGTAGTACAAGGGAGCTCATTTGCGTGTATATGCCAATCTGGCTTCTCAAACGTAATACAAGATGATGCTTTGGTATGTATAGATATAGACGAATGTGCTGCAAGCACGCACAACTGTGACACAAACGCTGACTGTTATAATCACGATGGAGGATTCCAGTGCCGTTGTCGCGATGGCTTTGAAGGGAACGGAGTGACTTGCAGCCGCATATCGCAATGCAGAGAGCAGTCTTGCAACCAATTTGCTTCGTGCATAGAAGGCTATGGAGGAGAATCCACGTGCTTGTGTAATCCTGGATATACTGGAGACGGACAACGGTGTTGGTTGATCAGCGCTTACACTTGCGACGTTCTACACAACTGCTCCCCTTACGCATCCTGCATTTTTTCACAAGTGAGCAACAGCCATATCTGCCAGTGTAAACACGGTTATGTTGGTGATGGCTATTATTGTTCCGTGGATACTCAAACACATCCCGGAACCATACCACAGATCACTACAACTCCTCAACCAAGCACCAACTACCCCGATAACGAATATTTAACCCATGGATATAACCATAACAATAACCAAGACACGGACAGCAACGAATATAACAATAATCAAGAAACCAGCAACAATGAATATAACAATAACCAAGGAACGGGCAACAACGAATATGGCAATAACCAGGAAACGGGCAACAACCAAGAAACGGGCAACAACGAATATGGCAATAACCAAGAAACGGGCAACAACGAATATGGCAATAACCAAGAAACAGGCAACAACGAATATGGCAATAACCAAGAAACGGGCAACAACGAATATGGCAATAACCAGGAAACGGGTAGCAACGAATCCGAAAATGTGCAACAATTCGTTTTGCCGAACTGCGGCTTCTTCGGCCTGGGCTGCACATGTCCCGAGGGGTACTCCAGCTTTTTAGACGAGAAAAATAACGAATTGTGTCGCTTAGACGGATATGCCGATCCACATCTATTGCAAAAAAATAACGATACTTCAAGTAAGACCTTGTTTATTTTAGTAGTTATCTATTTTTTTTTTAACTACCTATATGACATTGGTAAACATTTTCTATGAGTTGCTATCTGGGTGAATCAACTTTTTTTGTTGTTAAGTATAGAAATCTCTTGGTAAGCTAGGCTAGGCTAGTATAGTCCAAGGGAAAAACATAATAGTTTATGTAAAAGAAACGTTGTATCAGCCTCGTTTATCGTCATTAGCCTCACGGTAATCTAACCCAGAGAGTAAGAAGGACATGAATTTTGTTTTATTACAAGAAACCGCTCTAATATAGCTACTCAATTTAAAAAAAACCGGTCTAGAGCATGTCGGGCTAAGCTCAATGTAAACGTTTAATATTTCGTTTCATTCATATTAGCGCATAGTACAGCAATAAGAGCGGGATGCATTCTTACTACATGTGTCTCGCTCTAGTAATAACTATGCGCTTGCTGTACATCATTAGAGCGAGACATATGCATCGCGCTCCCAGTTGACCGGTTTTTGCCTCTCAACTTCTGACCTATGGGCTAAATTCATTCATCATCATTCTTGACATATGTCGCACTTGTCAGGTTGGTGAAACAGGGGCCAGCTCTTGCTTTTTATTTTTGGAATTCTAATAATGCTATATTAAAATTATTATTCATTCTATTTTTTCAGTTGCATGCACAACGGATTCAAACTGTCCACCAAATGCAGAATGTAAATTTACGTTGGATATTGATGGCCAATACGTATCACGCTGCGTTTGTCCCGAGGGCTTTGTAGGGAACTCCTACGAGTGTGTTGAACAACGTAGCGAAGTGTGCGCTTGCGGGCCCAACGCTCACTGCTACCAGACTGCAAATGGACCAACTTGCGTTTGCGACGTAAGATACCACGGCGATGGATACATCTGTCGGCCAAAACTTGTCTGCACAAACAGCTCTGAGTGTGAATCTCATGCCGAATGCCGGCCTGACGGCGCTAGCAACGAGTATTTCTGCCAATGCATAGAAGGATACATCAAGGACGAAAACGAAGCGTGCATCCCTGACCGCCAACTTTGTAATGGAGGCGTGTGCGCCGAACACGCTTCTTGTCTCTATGATAAGACTCTTGAGATCGGCTACTGCGCATGTGATGCAGGATATGAAGGCGATGGAATCTACGAGTGTATACCTAGGGTCAACGGCCAAGAACGTCCATATGAAAACACAATCACAACGTGCGATGTCATGCAAGATTGCAACGAAAACGCGCAATGCACACAAGCTGCAGACTTATCATATCACTGTGTATGTAGAGAGGGATATATTGGAGATGGTTATGATTGCAGGCCGGAACCGAGCTGTCGGAACGACCCTTACATGTGCGATGTACATGCTTCATGTCTCAAGCGCAACCAAGAATACGTTTGCGAGTGTAACTCAGGTTATTCAGAAGTAGCTTACGGCAATGAAAGTCGATGCGAACTGAACCCTAGACAAGCTGGCAATTTCCTAGTGGCTAGTGATGGCGTTTTTGTATACCGAGTGCCCTTCAAGACCACCGCTTGGGAATATGCGACGCCCATCAACAGCGCGATCGACCAGATCGCTGTCGGAATAGACACAGACTGCCAGGCAGGCAAAGTTTACTGGGGTGACGTGGTCAGTAACTCTATAAAGCGTGCCAGCTACGATGGATCAGCATTTGAATTATTTTTGACAAATGGTGAGATTTTTATTCATAAATGGCTGATAATATTATGGTCATAATACTTTAGATTTTACACTAAAACTTGTAAATTACGAACAAACTGGTAGGCAGAAAAGAATGCACAAATTGTTCACTCTCGATTACAAAATATAACTTAAATGCAAGCGCACTATTATAAAAAAAAACATTTATTGTCGCAAAGAAAATTTTTTTACATACAGCAACGGATAAGCAAACAAGCAAAATAGGGACAATAGGGTGTAAGTCCAATAGGGTTGTTGACTGTATTACATTACACAATATATATATATATATATATTACATCGTGCATGGTTAGCACAGAACTGATTGATAAAAAAGGATGAACCGTAAGCGAATCGTATCGACTGTTCTAAGAGAGTAAAAAAAAAACACCTGATTTGACTTAACAGTCAACCACCCTATAAGCATTAATTACAGCGCAGTAGCAATAAGTATACAACTTTTAAGAACTATTGTTTACATTTAAACTCTAAGTGCGACAACGGGCTCGGGGCTCAGCATTTGTCGCGAGTCTGGTGAGTGCACAGCGCTGTTTTTCAGCCCGTACCTATCTCTTTGCTTAAGTATATAAAAACATATATTACTTGCTAGCTATAGGGAGAATACATGCCTTCATAAACTGCGTTCACATTTAAGTAAGTGCTCATTTAAATTTAAATTTAATTTTTTATATTGGTATAAATTACTTGTTTACGTATCTTTGTCTAGCAATGGGGCCCTAAGCGTTTCAAAATTGACTCATATACTTGTATTTTAATTTTTAACATTAGCTTTAATTTAGCAATTTATCATCGTTCACGTTTTTGTTCTTTTAAAAGCCTTCTATTCAAATTAGTTTTGAAGGTTGGGAATATCTATTTACACTTTTCTTTACTTCGCAGGAATCAAGTCTCCGGAAGGAGTGGCCATTGACTGGGCATCTCGCAATATTTTCTGGACTGACTCTAAGAAGTTAACCATTGAGGTAGCTAATGTTGATACTAAAGTGAGAAAAGTTTTGTTTTCTTCAGACATCAGAAATCCCAGAGGCATTGCCGTGCATCCAAGAAGAGGGTAAGCCTAAATAAACAGATAATTTTGTTTTTCCATGAATACTCATAATTAAATACTAAACTAATAATAGACATGCATAATCTAACGAAATTGGATTATCAAAACTCTATATTATTAGTATTATTACAGCAAAGTCTTCTGGACGGATTGGAACCGATTAAACCCTAAAATCGAATGGGCTAACATGGACGGTTCTCAGCGAGGGGTTTTTGTTGACAACTCAGACGTGAAACTTCCGAACTCGCTAGCAATTGATTGGCTGAGAGACCGTTTGTGCTACACCGACGCGGGACTCTTTCTAATCAAATGTGTCAACCTAGACACCATGGAGACTGAAACCATAGTCACGAACTGCTTGCATCCTTTCGGACTAGCAATAAATCAGGAAACTTTCTATTGGACGGATTGGAAAACGTAAGTCTTCTGTTTCCCTAATGCCAATAACTAACTCACATGGTTGTTCTGCATCTGTACCTATTGTATTATTTTTTCCATATTAAAGGATAAGTTCGGGTATTTGGGGAAGTAAAGCCTAGTCAGTTACCGGCCTAACAACTTAACTTAAAAAAGTTGATGATTTTTTACCGCTTGCACTATTTTGGTACCTACGCAATGAAAAGTTAGAACGACTCTTTTCATATTGTCTTTTTTAAAACCTTTTTGATTAGGTAAATATGTGTTCAATTAGTCACTCACTACTTAAACACGTGTGTATTTAGTTTGGTCATAAGTTCTGTCACAAAGGTAATGACTGAAAAATGTAATAAAAGCTTTAAATAATAAAAAAGTTTGCCATGATTTGAAATCTTGTTTTATACTGATCAAAACGAAATATAATTAGTTTAAAATTTAGATCGCGTCTTTATTTACTACTTGTTTACTTTGGGATTGCCGTGAGACACGAATACACGGCTAGATTGTGAAAAATTATACTCTACAAAAGGGAGTCAAAATCAGTGTCACATTAATAAAATAGGTTATTAATGTTATTATTTCTATGAAACTACCTAATTAGAACGTTATTTTATCTCCAGTATTTAGTTATCCGACAAGTCTATACAGCTAATACCCTTCAAACTTAAGGTAATTTTCAGCGACCCGCAATTTTTTTACTGCTATCCAACGAGTAGGTTTGGGAAAATACGAACAGTTGCAATTTTGACAATACCAACACACATGACTTATATATTTTAAGAAAGATAAAAGATCCAGCTTTCATTTTATGTATAATTCAACCATGTAAACAAAAAGAAAAATAAATAAATAGGGATCAAAATCACCTTGAATAGGTCGCGTATTTTTTGCATGTTTTTGATAACAATTTTCCAAATATTACAAAGAATTAAGCAAAACGTAGACAGCAAATTACGTTAAACTATATTTTAACTCAGCATTAAATAAGCTTTCGACCGATATATATGAATAATAAGTAACTGTATACCTATAGCTTTTTTATCAGTCGAAACCTTTTTGCAAAATTTATGACCTGACTAAGTATATATATTTTCAAACGAACTTGCACATTAGTCAAATCTCAACTAGACTCCTCTTGATTATCTATGGTACATACGAGGTCAGACGAACAGCTATTTTACAGACAGGTAGGATAGGTGATTTAAAAGATATGTCGTAAAAAAAAGTTCAACAAAAGTAGAAATAATCCACTTAACAAATACCAAAAACTATTTACAGGCTTAAAATCGAAAACATCGACACAGTGACGCAGAAGAAGGGTCAGCTATCAATCGCCACAGCGGCCAACAAGCTGTATGGCGTTGCAGTGGCCCCCAATGAATGTCCCGGCGCCACCAACGTGTGTGCGCTACGCAACGGCAACTGCGAGGCAGACCAGCTGTGCCTGCCGGACGGCCGCGGCGGGAGGACGTGCGTGGCGGGAGAACAAATTTACGGATATTAGATGTTAAGCTAGTTCAGTGTTCTTTGTGAATGCTGGTAAGACACTGAGGAAGCCCGCCCACTAATGACGCTGCGGCAGGGCTTTTCTTTGAGACGGATGGAATGTGATGGCCGTCGTTTTTACCGCTTATGCCGCCTAGGATTAGAAATCCGTTACGTTTCGAGAAGTGTGCACTTGCTCGAATTAGCTTACCTATCTAATAGTGATAAAAACGCAACCATAACAAGCCGCTATGACCTTAGAATTTGAAGAAAGTAGCATCATGAAGGTTATCTGCCGTGGGCACGTTGCCGCATCCTTAATAATGCTCTTTCCCACTAACGTCCAGTTTGTTGCGAGTACGGTTTTCTGCAGGATCCCGTGTTAGTAGTATACACAGTGCTTATATAGTAACGTTCACGCGAACATTCTGTTTGTACTCATACTACTTTTAATCGGCAGTGTATTATAATATAGTTTATCAGTGTGTTCATTTTACATTTCCACAATATCCCCGTCACAAATGGGCACCGGCTTGGAAAGACAAGAGACAACATTTTGGTAAATTGGTTCAAGTATAGTTTTTTATTAATTTTGTACATTACAATCTTCGATTTCTCATTTACCTAAACATAATCGCATTATATGACTATTCGTACACCTGAGCATTTCTTATTTTTATTAAAAGGTACCCTAAGGTAACCTAGGTACTATTATCATATACCTATCACACTACTACTTTATATACAATAAATGTAACGTACTATTGTAGGTAGGTACTAGACATATTTATTTTAGGTTACATACAATACTCAATGTAAGATTTATTATTATAGGATGCCTAATCGAATTCTGAGAAATTTGAATAAAATGATATGTCGTTTACAGTACTTGCGGTATTACAGAAGCTAAAGTATAGACATTGATTTACGTTTTCACGGTAGCAAAAAAGGTCGGACTCGGCCACCACACCTTAAGATTAATTTGTAAAAGACGGCAACTACAATGAGAGGTTCTCGAGAGGAACTTCAAGTTTTGGAATTTTAGTTAAGAGAACAATACAACTATAGAACCCGCACAGATTCATCCAGATAAGAGAGACCCTATCGATTTTGAAATTAAACTTTTATGTAATTATGACGTACAATAACACTTGCACTGTCTGGGCTATCAAAATCGCTGCGAACTAAAACTTAGCTCGTTCTTAACTCTAGCGATCTTTTCAGCGTCGACGTCTAGTCAGTGCTATGGAAAATGGTGTCGTGCTGCGCAGTTGCGCCAACGTTACATCGAACAGCAGTCTTAAAGTTGACTAGACGCGGACGCTTGGAAGACGATAGTGTGGGGTACAAACAATCGAAACATGTTAAGTTGAATTTTATTACACAATTATTATTCCTCTTAATATCATTAATTAATACGAATAATTGTGTATATCCAATTACGTTAGCTGAGTCTGTGCGGAAAGAGAAGAGTCGTATAATGTATGGGCTCGCTTACATTCCACGACTCTTCTCTTTCCGCACAGACTCTATTACAATTTTACTGTGTCATAATTAAATAGCTTCTTCCCACATTTGTAATATATATTTTGTAAAAACTATGTTCTGAAATTGGCGCCTTTATACTTTGCCGTGGTCGTCTGCGGCAACGAAATGATTTATCGTCATGATGAAACAGGGGACCTAAATGTACAAGAGTACAATACTTATACGACGATAAAGTATACGGACGACCACGATAAAGTATAAAAGTGCCCAATAGATAGACACTAAGTAAATAAAAAGTGTGGAAAATTTTTGTTCTATTTTTTAACCCTTAAAAACGACTACAAATTATACTTGTCGAGGACCAGATAGAAAGGCATATGATAAGGTATGTACTTAGTTGCGATCCTGCAAAAAGATCCAAGTCAAAGAATACCTACCTGTTTCGGCTGAGAATTTTTAACCACTGAATCCGCTGTACGGCGGACATTTTTGAAACAAAAATTTAAGCAAAAAAACAGACTTCAATGAGGGAGACCGGTGAAAGAAAGATTATTGTTGATTTTGGATTTCATACAATGAAGTTAAAAAGACAGCGTCCTACGACTAATTATGTAGAAAAGGAGGTAAAAGGAGGTTTGTCACTGCACCCACCTTGACACATTTCAGATTTGCTGGTTGACTGGTAAAATCAGAGACATGTCAAAAGCTTAAAATGCCCGCAATAGGGTATTCGACTATATTTAAAATAAATTATTTCACACCATGCATGAAATAACAATAAAAATGACCATAAGTTTGCTTAAAAGCGTTGAGAAGTACCCTCAATTCCTCATGGAATCCATCATCAGAACTCAAGCTTGACTAAAATTTGCCTTGAAAACCAAACTGCTTCACAAACATGCAAAGAGAACAAATTGCGAAACGTGAACTATGCGGCGTTGAAGAGTTACATTCTGTTCATCATCAGCAATTCCGCTTCATCAAATGTCACTTCTACAAATGTGAATGCTTGATTTGATGATGAAAATACTAAGATCACCATATATATGCCTTTACCATTTGAGGAGTTCCCACGATTCCTCATGGACCCCATCGTCAGAAACCGAACTATACAAAAAATTGTCTTAAAAATCTAATTTGCTTCACAAACACAGCGAAGAGGACAAATCGCCAAACGGAACTATGCGTCGTTGAAGAGTTCCATTCTGATGATCATAAGCAATTCCACTTCATCAATTGTCACTTTTTAAATGTAAATGCTTGATTTGTTGATGAAAATACAAAAATCGCTATATGTATGCTCTTCACATTTGAAGAGTTCCCTCGATTCCTCATGGATCCCATCATCAGAACTGAGTTTGGACAAAAACGGGACCAATCTGTATCTGTGTGTCTGTGTGTATAGATTCAATCAAAAAAAATATTTTAAAAATTGGTTCAGAAATGACGAAGTTATGAAGTAACAAACATTTAAAAAAAGAAGTTTGCATGGTAATGTATATCATATATTTTTTTTAGATTTTTCATTCTGTTATTTTAGTAGTTACAGGGGGGGGGGACACACATTTTACCACTTTGGAAGTGTCTCTCGCGCAAACTATTCAGTTTAGAACAAAATGACCTATCCATAGATACCCCACACTAAAGATTTTTTTTCAGTTCTAAGTATGGGGAACCCCCAAAATTTATCGTTTTTTCTTCTACTTTTGTGTAAAAATCTTAATGCGGTTCATAGAATGCATCTACTTACCAAGTTTGAACAGTATAGCTCTTATAGTTTCGGAAAAAAGTGGCTGTGACATAATCGGACAGACAGACGGACATGACGAATCTATAAGGGTTCCGTTTTTTGCCATTTGGCTACGGAACCCTAAAAACATACTAACCGAATTAATAACCTCCTCCTTTTGAAATCTGTTAAAAAAACTAATCTATAGAGTTCAATTCACACACACAAAAATCAAATAATGGAAAAGTCCAACGAGTTCAAAATACCACTCTACCTGGCTTTCGTAGATTACAGCAAAGCGTTTGACAGTGTCAAGCATTCTGCTGTATTCTCCGCAATGCGTGAGCAACGTATCGACAATGCATATATTGAACTCGTTGGAACCATTTATCGGCAAAGCACAGCAAGCATTAAATGACATGTTCCTGGCCCTAAAATTCGCATTGAAAAGGGAGTCAAGCAAGGCGACCCGCTATCTCCGAAATTGTTCACCTCCTCGTGCTTACAAAATATGTTCCAAAAGCTAGCGACCAAGTGGGAAACAATGGGCATTGACGTCGACGGCAAAAGGTTAACTAACCTGCGTTTTGCCGTACGACATAGTTTTGTTCTCCCACTACTGCACCCCATCTAGAACAAATGCTACAAGACCTTAGCACGGCAAGTCTTGAAGTCGGACTCGAAATTAACAGGGCCAAAACCCAGTTAATGACCAATGGCGCGAAACGTGGAGTCAAGGTTGATGGGCAGGATATCCAATATGTCAACGAATACATATACTTGGGCCAGATAGCATCCTTCGATGACAGGCAGTCTAAAGAAATCGATTGACGCATCGAAAATGCTTGGAAGAGCTTCTGGTCCATGAAGGCACTAATGAAGGACAACCTTCCACTGACACTAAAGCGCAAAGGCCTTTGCCCAGCAGTGGGACACAAAATAGGCGATAAAAAAAAAATAGAGTTCAATTGTGTGTCGTTTCTTCTAAATTCTAAATCATGGTAGGTCGACGTTGTGATCGTTACAAATTAAATAAACAAGCCATTATACTTACTAAAATATTTTTATTAATAAAATATTAAAATATATTCACCCGCAAATGAGTTATATATGTAATTATCTAAGTATATTTAACATAAAATATTCAAACATCAGTCTTAATTTAACGGCAGTATGGGCTGAAAGTCTGTCTCCATATCCACATAACGTTTTGTATCTCTAGTGTGAACTCGTTCCTTGTATAATGTGGTTAGTAAATTCGTTACACAAATTAATTTATAAATAGGTATATACTAGTCCGCTTATATTAGGCGGCAAGTTCAAGTCTGTACGATCAAGGAAGTACAATTGTATATTTGACGTTGATGTACAATCTGAGTAAATTGATATTAAAATCTTAAGACTAACTTACAAATAAGATCTCAAGTGAGCACTATAGGTGGCATAATAATTCTATAAACATAGAAAATGAGGTATTTTTATTAGTTTCACGTAATGTTGACAAAAGATATAAGTATCTTACATATAACTAAATCTACCATACCTACTACGTCATATTTAATTATGATTAGTCCATGCCTATGCCTAGGTACATAATATAATATTAAATAATTAACTAGTTACAAAAGCTACTGAGATATGTTTAAATGAAATAAGTACAAATGTAGCCATTATCAAAGTATGTTGTACTCACCTAAGTTTGGTTCGACGAGAAACATTTTTCAACATCCATTGGTGACAAAATTCATTTGACATTTAAACACAATTATCACACATAGGTATTTAGACATAGGTAATTTCAACGAATTCAATGATCATTCGATTGCAGAATATAATTGTAACCACTTTCGGTTAAGATAGAAGTTAGAAATAGTTGCGTATTGTACAACCTGTCAGACCGAGCCAAATAAACTTGAATGTATTTCTTATAATAAAGGTTTAACTTGTATATGTGTGTGCCTTTATTCTTACTCAATAGCAATTTGAAGCTGAACATTACTTGTGCCATCAAATGGGGTGACTTAATTATTTCACAATTAAAAACGGTTACTGTAGCCTAAACGCACCTCTTAAGGCACCTTGCAGACATTATAAATGAAAAATGCTAGCTGCAACATAGTATATATTATAAAGGAACTTTCATTTTCACTTAGAAACATGATCAAAGTCACCCTATATTTCAATCTCATTCCATTTTACGGACCGTTACTTAAGGCATTCGTTTCATAAAGGCAATACTTATTTACGAACTTATTAGATATAAGAAGTTTACTTGACAGGTTTAGCCCCACAGGTCCTCGACGCGGCCAAACTTCAAGGCCAGTGAGCCGGCGAAGATGAACGCGTTCTGCAGTAGCAGGCTCACGCCCACCCAGGTGTGTTTGGTCACATCTGCATGGAACGAACAGGCAAATAAGGCAAAGCTTTGTATTGAAAACATATCATCTTATCTATTCTTAAGTCATATCTCTCTCTATGTCTATCTACTCTAAGTAATTAATAAAAATAGTAATAAATTAAAAATAGCAGCTATAAAACCAGATTTAAATAACCGGCCAAGAGCATGTCGGGCCACGCTTAGTGTAGGGTTCCGTAGTTACTCTTCCGTCACAATAAGCTAAACTGGAGCTTAATAGTACATTACGATACAAGTGCGAAAAATAGGAAATGTGAAACGAGTGGCGATAAATTAAAACACGACCGAAGGGAGTGTTTTAAATCGACACGAGTTGCGAATTACCTATTCGCACATGTATCGTACAACGTTTTACAGTACATATGGCCCTTTAAATGTTCGACACAGTAACGTAATATGCTACTTCTCGCACTAGTGCTATAAAGTAGCCCCATATGTACTGTAAAGTATAGTAAATTGTTAACCAAGGGATGAAACGGTACCTTTCACCCGAGTTAAACAAATAGGCAAATTTGCATGATCAGTACCTAATTAAAGTAAGTCTTTTTACTATGAAGGGAAAACTTTTTGCGATAACTCAAAAACAGCTAAACTGATCATGTCCGCTATAGTTTTCATTTAATGTCTTTCTTAAGCTCTACTTCCAGATTTTTTTCATATTTTTTGGACCTATGGTTCAAAAGTTAGAGGGGGGGGGACAGAATTTTTTTTTCTTTCGGAGCGATTATCTCCGAATATATTCACTTTATCAAAAAATGTTTCTTGAAAACCCCTATTAGTTTTGAAAGACCTTTCCAACGATACCCCACACTCTAGGGTTGAAGCGAAAAAAAAATTGCACCACCACTTTACGTGTAGGGGAGGTACCCTAAAAAAATTAAATTTTTAGATTTTATTGTACGACTTTGTCGGCTTTATTGATTTATATATCCATGCCAAATTTCAGCTTTCTAGCACTAACGACCACGGAGCAAAGCCTCGGACAGACAGACAGACAGACAGACAGACGGACATGGCGAAACTATAAGGGTTCCTAGTTGACTACGGAACCCTAAAAAGGGCGGAAAACAACATAATATTGCCGACTACAGACCAATCGCTCTTCTACCCACAATCTCAAAAATATTTGAAAAATGCATGGCTGACCGAATTTATAACTTTCTAGAAAAGGTCAACTTATTAGAAGAGAACCAATTTGCCTTTCGCCAAAATCGATCAACCACCTTAGCAGTCTACACATTTATCCGAGGAATACTGGAACACCTTAAAACTAAAAACTATGCTATTGGTCTTTTGTTGGACATGTCCAAAGCCTACGACAGGGTTTCTCACCCAATATTACTCACCAAACTGTATGAAATCGGGATTCGTGGCGATGCTCATAATAGGTTAAAAACTATCTTAACAATAGGCAACAGTTCGTACAAATAGACCATCACTATAAAGATTCCGACAAACTAATAAAACAGCAATCTAAATGGCACACCATCAATAGTTCTATCCCCCAATGTAGCGTATTAGGATGTTTGCTGTTCCTAATATATATAAACGATCTTCCTAAAATAACCAACCAACCAACCATGTATCATATTTGCTGACGACGTGACCCTCCTGTTTAGACATGACAACGACTCCAATGACTACTCGCACATTAAGGAAACTTTCACAAATATCACAGACTGGTTACAGGAACACAATTTAATAATGAATACA
Organism: Cydia pomonella; assembly: GCF_033807575.1. NCBI lineage: Eukaryota > Metazoa > Arthropoda > Insecta > Lepidoptera > Tortricidae > Cydia > Cydia pomonella. The sequence goes on along the minus strand of NC_084704.1, from coordinate 25,967,558 downwards.
AACAAAACAAAGATAATACAATTCAGACCCTATCAGAAAAAGCCTACCGATTTAACACCGCTGTTGCAGGATCTAAAAATAAATGAAGATACAGAATGCACTTTGCTAGGGATAACTATTGACACTCATATCAACTGGACAAAACACACATCAAAAGTAAAATCAAAACTATCTACTTTCCTTTTTGTCCTGAGCATTCTAAAGTCAAACACTGATACTGAGTGCGCCTTGTCCGCATATCACTCTTACGCTCAATCTTGGTTACGTTATGGTATTATGTTATGGGGTCATAGCAGTGACGCTCATGATCTCCTTATAGCCCAAAAAAAATGTGTCCGCATACTAACTAATATACAACAAACCGACAGTTGCAAGAAACATTTCACCAACCTCCAAATTTTGACTCTCCTCTCTCTACATTCTAGAAATTTCAACTTTTGTCCGAAAGAACATAAAATTATTTGAATATTGTAAAATTGCACGTCGAAATAAAAAAGACCCTTATTTCAGGGCCATCCAGGTTTACAACAAACTGCCCAACAAAATTAGAAACATGGAAAATTTCTTTAAAAAACTCATTCATATCGCATACTATTCCGTCCAATAGTTCATGGAAGATAACTTTATTTTGTAACTACTAATGATATTCCCTTATTGCATAGTATATTATATTGCATATATTATATATTCTTTAATTAACGCCTTGTGTACTTAAAATGTTAATTTAGGTACGACTATTTAATTCTTAGTAGAAATAAGTTTAGGTTGTTTATATTTAATTAAGAACATTACATGATATATACTAGTCCTACCGTTCAGATACTATCTAGATGTAAGATTATTTGCAATGCCCTAACAGGGTGCCATGTGTTTTCACTCTTTATTATAACAACTATTATGTAGCATGGTTTCGCAATAATCATTTCTATTCTATTCTAATTTTCAAGTGACGTAAACCTTCGCCTGCATTGGCTTCCATGAATTCCGCCTGCCCCTCTTAATCAAGTAGTTAAGTCAAATGAATATTTTTTTTGCATCCAACGTCCTGGATTTTTGTAACATCAAAAAATATCATTTATTTTTAATTAGACCTGTAATGACTGTTTTATTTCAAAACAAAAATTTGATTTTTATGGGTTTGCGATGATGATGATCCTTCCGGCCGATTTCGACCATGGCGACCACTTCGACTCCTATTTAGCTCGGCGCTCATGTGCCCGAAGATGACTGACGTAGCCGATCTTCACATTGAGGGCACGTGAGGACACCAGCTACGTAGTGGTAGTGAATGGACGCCGGCTGGCGTCTTTTCAGCTCGTCGCGTTCAGCGTCGAGGTCAGCTTTACACTGCTCCTCAAAATCGCGCACATTGCCCTGCACCAGCCTGCGCCACTCAGGACGATGTGTGTCCAAACCTTCCCCTGAGAGGACTCAATATTGCATCTTTTCATGTGTAAACATAATACTAGTTAAATTAATATAATAACTCAAAAAATAATAAACTTTATAGCCTGCGCCTAGACAAGATATCTACTTACACAATTTGCCTTAGCTCTCGTGTACCTACATCCATTTTAAGAAATAGGTTAAATTACCAATCACTGTATATAGGTAGGTACTTCGAAATTGGTATTATTGCATAAAAAGAAAGGACTGAAAGTATTTCGGCTAGTGCCCATAACATGACCATTCACGTAAGTAATAAACAAAAAGTACAAAAGTAAACACCTGAACTCAATTTACCAGTTTTTACATATTTGGCAAGCAGTGTCAAGCTAGCAGCAATGAGTGACGCAAAACCCACGACGAAGCCAATGAAGAGCCAGAGCTTCGCGCCACGAGGCCCCATACAGCCCCCCGTGTATGTCTCTCCTCGCACCTGCAATAACACAATAACGAACGATTAGCCGGGTCCACACAGAGTGAACATACGCGCGAGGCAATTTCCTCACGCACAATACGGCCAGTGTAGACATGCCTTGGCTGAGGTGGCACGCTCAGACGAGGAAAACGCGCACGCTGTCTCAGCAGAGGCAAGTCTACACTGGCCGGTTTGTGCGCGAGGAAATTGCCTCGCACGTATGCTCGTTCTGTGTGGACTCGGCTATTTGTGACATTCCACCAGAAAAGGTACCTTATGGCGGCTGGAGCTTACGCTCCTATACCAATACGCTGCTACGCGTCGTAAACGCCAACCGCCAAAAGGTACTTTTACCCGTGGGACATTACATTTATATTTGATATTATATTACAGAATAGTGGGTGGATAGAGCAAGTTGTCTTCTCATAAAATAATCTAGTTCCTTGCAAAAAGTGGTCTAAAACTGTTGAATTATAGTTAAATAATTACAAGTTATTTATTATTTAACCCTCAAAGGGTGCTACGCCTATCATGCAAAGTAATGTGCTTACTAAAATCAAAATGTGGGATTATTTAAAAAAAAAATGTTTAAAACTATATAGGTATATCAAAACATAATCAACACAAAATAAAACAGACCTAATTATAGACTTAAATAACCAAATAATGCGTGTTCAACTTACCTGTGCATTTGAAACAGAGTTGACCATAATCAGGGATATGGTAGCCATCACTCCACAGGCATAAGCTGCACTTGGTAGTTCATTAGGGTACTTTGATGCTGAGTCAATTATAAACCACCATCCTGTAAAGAACTAAACAAAGCAATAATACATTAATCTTTCAGACAGCATAATATTCCTCAACAGTGTTACTTATTGTAGAAACTTAATCTGAGTTTAAACATTAAAAATTGAATGGGAAATTCTTAGTATTAACTATACATTTGGCTGTCCTAATTAGCATTCAAGAAAAAGCTAGTAAGGTACCAAGCAAAGTTACAAAAGCAACATAATAATTAAAAATTAATGAACAATTTAAAACTTTCTTTTGGTGAAAAGAAATCCCACATACCGCTGGTTTGGTCACCTATTAAGAATGGGAGAGGATAGGGCTGCCAATACTTGACAAGAAAAAAAGTGCTGAGCTCTTGTTTCGGAGGCCAAGATCCTCTTTGGGTGGCTGAGCCACATTAGTTAGTTAATTATTTTATAGTACATATGGTGCTGCTTTACAGCACTAGTGAGACATTGAATGATACATGTGCAACTTATTGTGTGCACTTATATCACGATGTACTGTTATAAGGAGTTTTTGTAACTCACAATTTAATATGGTTAAGTTAATAAAGCCACTTATGTAGCAAATTAGTCAATATTTTATAAAACAGTTCTAAAAGTTTGTCAGATATTAAGAGACCGCACACAGCTTAAATCGATGAAAGTAGGACCATGAATTTGAAACAGTGTTTGCAATGTTCTAGAGCTACTCTATGAAAGGATGTTTTGAAATTGAACTCCTAGTTGTATGCTAGTAAGTAATATATTATGGTATGATAAACAGATCTAGTAACAAAATTATTTATCGTAAATAATAAACAATAGAAAAACACGCTTATGATACGATATTCCATCATGGAATGCCAGTGCCTATCTTCCGGCTCCATGATCAGACCTTGAAACCTAATCGTGGTCAAAGTTCATTACAAGACTTCTATTATAACAAATCCAAACACAGCTATGATACGATGTTCCATCTTGAAGTTCCAGTTCATATCTTCCGGCTCCATCATCAGATCAGTTCGACAGTACCATATTATTGTATTTTCATCAGAACTACACACAGCTGCCAATTTTCATGACGCTACGATCCTTGGAAGATGGTTAAATTAGTTACTTACCTTAGATTCCATTACATAGTTACATACAGGTCGACCTAATAAAAGCGTGTTAAAAACACAAAATACTTACCAGAAAACCTGCAGCCATGGACGCAAAAATATTGCGCCTTTCTCCCCCTTCGAACCATACGAAATTCGGCATAGTCACATTCTCTAAGCAGTTCATGATTATTTCTTGTTATTGTCGTAGGTACCTATTTATTTAGAAATATAAAGGTAAGGCAATATGAACTACGAATGGTAAATAAATAAATGATTACACTACGAAGAACAAACATCACCTTACTAGCACTCGCAAGCTCGGCTCGGAGAACTTGTATAACAATAACAAAAATAACAACTCATTAACTTTGATATGACAATTGACAACTGACTTTTCTTTTAGATCTGGGGGCTTACCGCGAAAACCAAAATTCGTAAATTACGGGAAGCTTTCTCTTTTACTCTGACTAAGACGTAATTAGAGTGACAGAGAAAAATGCCCGCAATTGACGAACTTCGATTTTCGCAGTTATAGCCCTGGGGGCCTACCGCGAAAGCCGAAAATCGCAAATAGCGGGGACTTTCTCTTTTACTCTTACTAAGACGTAATTACTAATTATAGTGGCAGAGAAAAATGCACGAAATTCGCCAATTGCGGGGATCTTTTTCTTTTACTCTCACTAAGACCTAATTAGTGTGACAGAGAAAAATGCCCGCAATTGATGAACTTCCATTTTCGCGGTAGGCCCCCTGGATCCAAACCTTTCAGCCAAGCTTATTGGATTTGTTATGGATTTGTATGATTCCTTCCGTAAGTAATTTTCAATAGAAGAAGTATATTTTTCACTACACTACACTTCGTTTTTTTTAGTATTAGAAAAAAGGTAAATAATCTTGACGTCTTTTTATTGAAAATAAAAAAATCGATAACTTTTAAGGATATGATCATTGTCAAGAGGGCGCTATTTTTCTCATTTATATGGTAACAGTTCAGCATAGTCTGAACAATGAACATACTTTTATTCGCCGTAATCAAAATCAGAATCCAAATATTTGGTGTCCACATTTTATTAATCGTCGGTACTTGTTATTTTCCGTTTAAAATTCATGTATTTTTTTACGTATCACACATAGGTCAAAACAGTCAATGTATCTTCTTTTTTATTTATTTTTGGTTTGCTTTTCTTTGGCAGCCTAAAATCTTAGGAGGACCGCCCTTCTCTCGTAATTCGCGTAATCGATGCCCCTGATTTTCTAGAAATTGTATTAATGACTATAATTACTGCAGATAGTTACCTATATTTAATTTAGTCGTAACATGCCATATGGTGTGGCCACTATTAGCCACACTAGCACACTATCACAAGGGCGGATCCACCGTTGTGGGCACGATGGGCATGCCCACAACCCTAATAGGGTGCCCTATTGATTCGTCGAGTAAAATTACGCCGATTTTTGTTTCGCAGACGCTTTGGCAGAATTTCATTACGCAGAGTAGTCAGTTGGCAACTTGGCATAACATTTATAAGCGGATTTACTTTTCGTAGAGTAATCGTTTGGTAACCGTCACAATTACCCGAGAAACCCGTGGTCGAAACACGATAGGTAGAGTGATTTTTTGTATTAATTATTAGAAATTGGAGCATGTTAATATCAGCTGACCCCTACTTATTTACAAGAATAACAATTATTTACTAACATTACAGGGGCAATTGTTTTTAGAAACATTTACAAATATTAGTCCAAATTTCTAAAAATAATGCCAGCTTTGAATTATCAGACGTAGTTGTTTTTTAGCGTAGTTATCTATCTAAACAGGGCTCCATGGACTGCAATAAATTGTTTGAGATCTCCGATATATTACTTTATACGCCGATAATATGTATGTAGTACCGTAATTGCTAAATTACTAACTAAACTGTTATAATTTAACTGTCACTTTATTCGAAATTAAATTTAAATAACCGGTCAAGAGCATGTCGGGCCACGCTCAGTGTAGGATTCCGTAGTTACTCTTCCGTCACAATAAGCTAAACTGGAGCTTAAAGTATAGTAAATTGTTAACCAAGGGATGAAACGGTACCTTTCACCCGAGTTAAACAAATAGGCAAATTTGCATAATCAGTAGGTACCTAATTAAAGTAAGTCTTTTTACTATGAAGGGAAAACTTTTTGCGATAACTCAAAAACAGCTAAACTGATCATGTCCGCTATAGTTCTCATTTAATGTCTTTCTTAAGCTCTACTTCCACGATATTTTTCATATTTTTTGGACCTATGGTTCAAAAGTTAGAGGGGGGGGGGGGGGGGGGACACATTTTTTTTTCTTTCGGAGCGATTATCTCCTAATATATTCACTTTATCAAAAAATGTTTCTTGAAAACCCCTATTAGTTTTGAGAGACCTTTCCAACGATACCCCACACTCTAGGGCTGAAGCGAAAAAAAAATTTCACCCCCACTTTATGTGTAGCAAATTTAAGCTTTCTAGCACTAACGACCACGGAGCAAAGCCTCAGACAGACAGACAGACAGACAGACAGACAGACAGACAGACAGACGGACATGGCGAAACTATAAGGGTTCCTAGTTGACTACGGAACCCTAAAAACGTTACTCGAGTAAAAGTTGTTTAATCGGAAAGATTACTCTGCCAAATGAAATTCTTAGGTTACTAACGGATTACCAAGTTTTTTTGCTAAATAAGAAAATAAGAAATAAAGAAAAAAAACTCTAACCAAAAGACCCAAAAGTTTTTGCATTGCATTTTCCAAAGAATTTATCGCAAAAGCATAAACACAAATAATCATTTCCCAACTCAATACATAGCATTAAAAATGTTTTGCATCAGAACGTTTTGAAAAACACTGTGTAGACATTTCCGTATTTCAAAAATGTTTGTCACCATTTTTATTACTCGAATTATATAGTTGCCAAATTTATAGGTACGTAAATCAAATCAAAACATTACAAACCATTATTGACAAATAAATTCTTTATTTAGTCATTTTAACGTTGCTGTCTCTTTTTTATGTATAGCAAAAAATCTAGTAACTTAACCCAACCACAGTATTTTTATGCGTCAGTTCGTTTTTGTGGGGGTCGCACCTCTAACCTAACCCGCTTTTCTGGCAACCGTTTGCCTTTCTGGGGGTCGCAGTTCATTATTAAGAGTGTCGCAGTTCTAACCTAGCCCGCTTTTTTTGGCAACAGTTCAAATACAACAAATACAAATAATTTTATTGAAAACAGTATAAGTACAGTGTTAGCACTTAAAGACTAAGGATTAAGGATAAGGAAAAGTTTACAAAGTTCGTTTTTATGTTGTTGTAAAAAAATAAATAAAAATAGACTAAACATGTTTGATAAACTAAAAATTGTTCAATATTTTTAAATAAAGTTAAAAAAATTTGGTGGAATGAATATTGTTGAATTGTTGTTAGGGAAATGGTAATTTGTTAAATTGAAATCTGTCAAATAAGTATATAGGAAAAGGTTGATTGAAAAATGTACAGTTGCAAAAAAAATATTTGGGAAATGAAATTGGGTAATTTTTTTTTGGTAAAACCAAAATTACCAAAAGTTACATCTAGGTACGAATAAATCCCTCTGCAAAACGATGTTCGGCGAAACGTCTGCGAATCAATAATGTACAAAAAATATGTCGGGGTATCATTAGGTACCCCCTTATAGTCTTGTGACGTAACACTTTCACAGTCTATTGAGATCGATAGGCTGATGATCGTTCATGAACGACGACGATCATATCTCATGAGTGATGATTGTTCATGAGTGAGTTCGTAATCCGACTCGAACTTGGCCGATTTTAGGGTGGCTGTGACCACAACCTTTTTTGAGGGCTGGATCCGCGCCTGCACTATCAGCTCAGCCCAGCTCTATAGCTTATTATTTCGTCTATCATGTTACTATATCCAAGATTCGCTCACAACAAAAAGGCTACCTACCATGATGTTAGTTGGTAGATAATAATATATTCCGTAACCTTACTTAGGTTCTGGTACATAGTCAATGAATAAGATTGATCGTATCCAAAGCCTAGTAAATATTTTTCAAACTCATTTTTAACCGACTTCAAGATTTCAAAAGGAGGTTATCAATTCGGGTGTTTTTTTTAAATGTTTGTTACTCCATAACTACGTCATTTCAGAACCGATTTTTAAAATTATTTTTTTGTTTGAATTTATATATATACAGATTGGTCCCGTTTTTGTCAAAACTCAATTCTGATGATTGGATCCATGAGGAATCGAGGGAACTCTTCAAATGTGAAAGGCATACATACAGTTATTTTTGTATTTTCATTAACAAATAAAGCATTTACATTAAAAAAAGTGACATTTGATGAAGTGGAACTGCTGATGATGATCAGAATGGAACTCTTCAACGACGCATAGTACACGTTTGACGATTTGTCCTCTTCCCTGTGTTTGTTAAGTAAATTAGATTTTCAAGACAAATTTTTGTCAAGTTCGAGTTCTGACGATGGGGTCCATGAGGAATCGAGGGAACTCTTCAAATGTAAAAAAGGCATATCATATAGTGATTTTAGTATTTTCTTTAACAAATCGAGCATTTACATTTAAAAAAGTGACATTTGATGAAGTGGAACTGCTGATGATGATCAGAATGGAACTCTTCAACGACGCATAGTACACGTTTAGCGATTTGTCCTCTTCCCTGTGTTTGTTAAGCAAATTAGACTTTCAAGACAAATTTTGGTCAAGTTCGAGTTCTGACAATGGGGTCCATGAGGAATCGAGGGAACTCCTCAAATGTTACAGGCATATATATATAGTGATCTTAGTATTTTCATCAACAAATCAAATACTTATTTACATTTGTAGAAGTGACATTTGATGAAGTGGAACTGCTGATGATGAACAGAACCGAACTCTTCAACGATGCATAGTTCACGTTTGGCAATTTGTTCTCTTTGCACTTTTGTCAAGCAGTTAGGTTTTCAAGGTACATTTTTAGGGTTCCGTAGCCAAATGGCAAAAAACGGAACCCTTATAGATTCGTCATGTCCGTCTGTCTGTCCGATTATGTCACAGCCACTTTTTTCCGAAACTATAAGAGCTATACTGTTCAAACTTGGTAAGTAAATGTATTCTATGAACCGCATTAAGATTTTTACACAAAAATAGAAAAAAAACTATAAATTTTGGGGTTCCCCATACTTAGAACTGAAAAAAAATCTTTTTTCATCAAACCCATACGTGTGGGGTATCTATGGATAGGTCTTTAAAAATGATATTGAGGTTTCTAATATCATTTTGTTCTAAACTGAATAGTTTGCGCGAGAGACACTTCCAAAGTGGTAAAATGAGTGTCCCCCCACCCCCTGTAACTACTAAAATAACAGAATGAAAAATCTAAAAAAATATATGATATACATTACCATGCAAACTTCCCCCGAAAATTCTGGTAAGTAGTTTTTTTTAATACGTTACAAATGGTACGGAACCCTTCATGGGCGAGTCCGACTCGCACTAAGCCGCTTCTTATATTTCTATCCTATTTAGTTTTTTAAATAATTATCTGGTGCTTTATTTCATGCATGGTGTGAAATAATTTATCTTAAATACAGTCGAATACCCTATTGCGGGTATCTTACCAGTCAACCATAGGGCAAATCTGAAATGTGCCAAGGTGGGTACAGTGACAAAAAAAACATGTTACTCCTTTTCTACATAATTAGGCGTAGGATGCTGTCTTTTTAATTTCATTGTATGAAATCCAAAATCAATAATAATCGTTATTTCACCGGTCTCCCTCATTGAAGTCGGTTTTTTTTCTTAAAAATTATTGTTACTGTATTTCCTAGCTTGTATAACATGTTGTCGTCCTATGGTACCCAATTGGTCCAGAGGGCCTTTGTGAGACGTTGACATGCGCTCCTGTCCTGTTCCGCGCGCTCCGCGTCCCTCCAACTCAGTCCGGCTGCCCGCAATTGTATAACACAATACTACAATAACCAAGTCGTAATAACCAGACTATAGTGAACATTTTGGTTTGTTTACCTGTCAGCTTTGCACTCTGATGTTAATTTGGAAATTTTTCGTAGCGAAATATTATAATTTCCCGTAAGGTTATTTTCCAGCAGTTTATTATTTACATCATTTACAATGTTTCGATCTTGATTATGTATAGTTTGGGGCATTTTTGTCATTTATTATTTAATATTCAACACTTAAGTATTAATCAATCAATTTTTCGTGTTATGGCTCCATCAAGGTGTTGATGATTCTGCCAATGTCGAGGTTGGATAAGACACGGCTAGTTGAAACTTATTACGGTCACTTAAGTATTATTCAAGTAAACAGCCACAATGACACTGACAACGCCGGCAACGGTGACAACCTATCATTAAAATTATTGCCAGTGTAAGAAATTAGTTCCAATGAAATTCCGCAACATGGCGCATGATCATATATTCCTGGTCCGGCTTTAGTAAGTAAACACTTTATTGCACAAAACAAGTACATAACACAGAAAGAATATAGTAAATGTGTACAAAGGCGAACTTATCCCCTAGATCGTAGGTATAATTGCAGTGACTTATTTTTTAGAAATGTTTTTCAATAAAATGACACGTCAAAATCGCTTACCTTCTTTCTAATGCAAAAAAATACTAAATTGACTACCTATAGAAAAGGCTCTGGGGGTTTCCTTAAAAATTTGAGTTGTAAATGATGATTTTGAATGATAAATATTCAATATAGCATTCATTTGGATGCGATTTGTAATGTTTTACAGCTAGTATTTTCCTCGCGTTAGTGTGGCGAAAAATTGTATGTTTCACTTGTTAGCAAAGTTTGTAGACCGTGTAAGTAAGCTAACTACGCAGTTACGCACTGACTTAAATATAACAAAGTGCCATTAAAAGTCATCTTTTCGTAGAATTTTTACATTAATGATGACATGGGAGGGTCATTACAAACATAATTTTTCCATAGAAAATTGATATTGACATGGCCACACTTTGTCATTGCAAATAGCATGCAATGCGTCCGACTCTGGTTGAAAGCGTTGCGAGGGTTTCAATTTCAGATTTTTTCACTTGCACGGGTATCAGTATCAATATTTGCAAGAGGGATACAACTTCGTCCGAGCTTTGAAATGTTGTTTGTTTGGTCTCCTTATAAAACAAGACTAAAGCAATTTAACTTGTCTGACAAAGATTCAAATCAAAACAGTTAGGTAGAAAGGAATGGAAAACCTTTTATAGAGTATAGGTACCTAATGTTATGATAATTAATTGATAATGTTATGAAAATGAGCCATTTTAGTTAATGAGACAATTTTATTAATGTAATAATAAAATAGATTCACTCACAGATGAGTTCTTATATCTAACATGTATATTTAACATAAAATATTTAAATTTTAACAAAAACCTGACAGTGAACAGTAAATACGTTCAACGGCTAGAAGTTCAGTAGGTACCTATACCTTTTAGCTAAAAGTAAACATCTGTGTTGCTATCAGGGTTTCAACATTATTTTCTATTTTCATTTTTTTTTGTGTACTAAAAACTGTAACGGGATGGAGTTTTCTTTCTGTTAGATGTGTTTTTCTTTTCATAGGTACCTACTGTATACTAATAACAAAGAAAATAACATAAGATGGTACCTATTTTTCATTTTCTTTTGTTTGATGCAAAAGTAAATAATAACGAATGGGTCAGAAACAAGACAGAAGATAGAACATTTTGCACTCAAGTACTTAGGTCGGCCCTAGTAGGATTAATGTGGTCCGCGGATTCCATAAATAAAAGGAAGTCAGTTAAAAATACCATTATACCAGGGCGTTAGCCCTCATAAATTAAGTCACTCTGCGGCTGTATACAATACATACATATCGGTGCCATGGATGGATTTTACATGGAGTAATCGTGTACGTTGCGACCACCACCCAATGCCAAAATATGACCTGGAATGACGTCACGCTAACGCAGGGACTGCTTTTTGGACGAGTCTCTTGAAAGTTACTTGACAGCTACTTCCATTCAAGATACCTTCATGCCTAACCTAATTTCAATAGAATTACTATGCAGACAAAAGATCCAACATTAGCTTGCAACTTCCGATTAAGTTTTTATTACATGGAATAATATGTAGATAGTATGTCTTTAATCTTCGTGGTCTATAAGGAGTGGTCCCGAAAAAAAGTGGCTGTGACATAATCGGACAGACAGACGGACATGACGAATCTATAAGGGTTCCGTTTTTTGCCATTTGGCTACGGAACCCTAAAAAGTAGCAGCAAGCAGCACATTATGTGGATTATTCATTTAATTTAGTGATAATTTTTAAGTAGCGCATTTATTTAGTAATCCGTACATACTATTTTATACAATTAAATACAATCGTATTTAAAATAAAAGGGCGAATTGAAATGTTCGCCTTTTATATTACATGTCTCCTAAGACCTTTTGAACTTTTTGAGAGAATTTATGAGGTGTTTTCCATAAACATAATTTTTTTTTTAAGTTTGATAAGCTACTTAATACATTATTAAATTGTCTTATTTTCAATATTGCACTTCTTTGATTTGAATTCACTTTGAGGTAGTTACATGGAATTTCCATTTTTGTGTATTTGCGATTTTTACAGAAATTTGTCTCCCATAGAAAAACCTCTGTCAGAGGTTATATTGGAGAGACTTCCTGACTACCGAAGATGAACTCCAGTTTATTGGTATAATTTACTCGTAAGATGATATTCCTAAAAGCATACAGCTAGTTGTGAAAATTGAAATTCAACTGTGGCATTGTGGAAAACGGCAGGTGAAGATTGTCAAATTGTGTTGTACAAAAAGTTACGAAGTACATTGCAATAAAAATGAGAAAACTCGAATATTCTGATATTTCTCAATATGATTTTATTGTTATTATATAGTATGTTTTCTTCAGATTACTGAAAAAAAATATCTGCTTCATAATTAGTAAAGAATAAAAAAATATACTAGATAATTCACTGCCACTTTTTACCGAACCACTCCTTACAGTCGGAGAAACAACGAATTAACAAGCTTAACAAACATTTCGAATCCGCATTAGATCATATCATAACATAGACCTAATTACTTTAGACTCTCTAGGAGTTTATTTTAGAACAAAATAGGAAAGATCTTCGGTATTTGGATTTCAATTTTGCAAACTGAGAAAAGTAGGTACCTACTTATGTTTTTTAGATTATTAGTTATTAATCATGTTGACTGTTTCAAGAAAATATTTTTTCCTAATAAAGAGTTAAGAACATAAAATCATCGGTTCCACGGCTGAAGTCAATCCATAAATAACTCTTTGCTTCATACGTATACATTTCACTATAACTACCTTACGTACAGCCTTGGCTTGATAATGATAAACAAGATGTTTTTCCTATTTAAAACATAATAGTTTTAAGCAGAATGTGAAGAAATCTTGTAAGTACCTAATTATCATATCAGGTCAGGACTGATGGGCTTATTATATTACATTATTAACTAGTCACAAAAGTTATTTAAACATGTTAAAACCGAATAATTACAAATGTATCCACTATGAAAGTATCTTGAATCTTACTCACATGAGTTTGGTTCGACTAGAAACATGTTTGGCGATTTTAACATCCATTGGTAACCAATTAATACTTAAACACAACTATATCAGATTTTTAAAAGTAGTACAGTTTTTAATATTATTAACACGAATAATAATTTGATTGCTATATTTATATAGTTTGTAACCTTTTTTGTTTAGTTAGCAGTAAATGCAAGAGATTACTACAGGGTCTGTCAAATCAGACTGTATATAAAAACACAACATTTAATTATCTAATAATCAAGACTTGTAGATTTATGTGCCCTCAGGCAATTCGCTTTTAGTAAATGCCAATTAGAAGCCAACATGACCATAACTTTGAAGCATAGAATAGGGTGACTTGAGGAAAGATTATGACAGAGTTTTAACAAGTTTTAGATACATTTAGTCCCTTAGCTTGATCCTTTCATATTTTTTTAACGACAGTCGTAAAATGGATACCCGCCTGATGGAAAGGTCGCCATAGCAAAGGGAATGACACAATATGACACATGCCACTCCAGAGGTGACACGAGCGCATCGCCGGTAATTGCTAAAGTAACATAGATGATGTTGAGATGATTTATTTATAGAAATCGTTACAAATATTAATCTGGGCTACAAAAGAGTTGGTATTATAATAGTATTTTTACATATCTTTGGAAGCTGACACAAAGTCATTGCGGTCACCCCATTGTATGGTATTCGTTTTCTAAAGGCACACATACTTATTAGCGGACTTGATATATCAAGGGTTTACTTGCTAGGTTTAGCCCCACAGGTCCTCGGCGCGGCCGAACTTGAAGACCAGCGAACCAGCGAAAATGAATGCGTTCTGGAGGAACAGGCTCACCCCGGCCCAAGTGTTTTTGGTCGCATCTGCGTGGAACAAACAGGAAGATAAGGTAAATTATATGTTGAAGCCAACACACAATTCTAGTGTGACACAGCTAATATTTATTAAGCGAAAGAAAGGTATAAACATTTTTTCCAGTAGTTGTTCCATCATCACAGGAACAAGGTCATTACCTATATTGGATAGTAAATAACTATGTTTTGCATTAACACAATTTTATATAAGGATATTTTTTAATTACATTTAACACAGAACTCAACATGTACATAAAGCTCACTTAAATAACATAGACTGAATATGCATAAACAATTGAACCTGAAGTTATTAAAGGGAATTAGTGAAATAGGTCAATATAAAAACAATTAGATATTCGTGATCCCTGCCATTTCGAGGAAATCGCCGACATGATAAGCATGGACGCTGAGAGAAAGGTGCACATACATTATTAGAAATTTACATAGCTGGGCAGAAGTCCGTTAATTGTTAATTAACGAAGTTAAGTTTTCGAGTACCGGATTAACTTTTAAGTTAACTTTAAATACTTGTTAACTTCCGTTAACTTTCCTTAAGTCCGTTAATCGTTAATGCCTAAGTACCTACTCACATATAACACTAGTATACCTTCGAGTGCTGCTGTGGAACGCCTGTTTTCGGCGGGAAAAGATATTCTTTCTCCAAAACGGGCGTCGCTGTCAGGCGACAATTTTAATATCCTCATGTTCATAAAGGGCAACGTGCACCTTATGGCAGATGCTAGCAAATGATATTTTTATTGGCTATGCTATTATTAATTAGTAATGATTAGTAATCATTGATTACCATGTTAATTAGTAGATTAGTCTTTAATAAAAATCAAAATTTATGATTATTTCTACTAGTTTTATTTCATATTGCGTATATTTACGATTTCGAGTTGACGATTAACTTTAGCTTCCGTTTAAACCTTTCAAAAGTAACGTTTAACGAAGTTAACATTTTATTAAGCGGATTAACTATTATAACTTATTGATTAACGGTGTCCAGCTCTGGAAATTTATGTATACACATTAAATAATCAATTTAACTGTAAGAAGGTTCTGAATGCCCATGCCCATGATCGTGATTCGTGAGCATTATATGCATGCAGCCCATGCAGGTTATAAACAAACAGTGCAAAAGTAACACCTGAGCCTGGTTTACCAGTGTTAACATAATTGGCAAACAGTATCCAGCAGGCAGCAATCAGTGACGCGAAACCCACGACGAAGCCCATGAAGAGCCAGAGCCTCGCGCCACGCGGCCCCATACAGCCCCCGGTGTACGTCTCTCCCCGGACCTGCAATATTTGTGAATGATTTAAAATTTAGCACATCCAAGAATAGTATTGGATGAGCAGAAATATACTTAAGCAGCAACTACTAGCAACCACTAGCAACTACTACAACCCATGTTCTGGCATTAGGTCTCAATATGCCTAAAACTAGCATGTGTTTGGAAACAAATAAATAATAATAAAATACTCAAATCTTGCTTGTCAATGAGTACATTAATTTCATGTAACATACGCAAGTAAGTATAACGGGTCAGCACTGATTGACTAGCACGTTAGCTTTTCGCGGATTAGCAAAGTAATATTTTTTGTTTTAATTAGTATGGATTTCTGCAAAGTAATGCCTGACTCTATTCATTATTTGTAAATCAGTAGATTAAAATTTGAAAATTCTATTGTAATTGACATTAATTCAAGGCAAATATAATTGATTAATTTTAATTACAACCTTTAGATAGCTTCAAGTTACATATTTAAAAAAAAAATTAACACCTAAATAGACCTATTACTATAATCAAAATAACACATTTGCAAGCACCACATTCTCACACAAAAATACAAATAAGATAGAGAAATTCGGGATGGAGGATAGATCAATAATAATACTATAATATATGGCTTATGTTACCCCCAAGACTAAAATTTCTAATTAACTTTGTGCTCCTCCCACTGACAATGGCCATATGAACTGCCCCCTCTAGCCCATCAGCTGGCAGGCCGGTGGTTACCCCAACCTTTAAGTGAAGGGTTTAATTTATTTATTTTATAATTTCTGTACTTGACAAATATAATTTTTAAGTGCTGTGTAAACTAATGAAATATAGGTGACAGACCAGAAATAAAGCCTTTCAATTTCAATGGATGGGGTAATTTACAATGTTATTAAATGACATCTTAATAAAGCTTAAGCCATAGTCCCATTGTGTATCCACAGATTATTCACAACATTAGAATGGGATACTAATATACCTAATACTGCATGGATTACAGGTGAAAAGAACTACATGTTTTTTTTTTCATGTAATATTTACCTGAGCATTCGAAACAGAGTTAATCATAATCAAAGATATAGTAGCCATCACTCCGCAGACATGTGCTGCACTTGGTAGGTCACTGGGGTACTTAGACGCTGAGTCAATTATAAACCACCATCCTGTAAAGAACTAAAGAAAACAATATTAGACACTTATCTTTTTTGAAATCACAATTTAATTCAACTCAATTTATTAATTTAGTTTCTCGGTGAAGAAAATATCCTGAGGAAACCTGCATACATCTGCGAAGAAATTCAAAGGTGTATGTGAAGTCACCAATCTACATTGGGCTAGCGTGGGGACTATAGCCAAAGCTCTCTTGTGCATGAGAGGATGCCTGTGCCCAGCAGTGGGACGAATATAGGCTGAATTAATATTATATTAATTTATAAAATAATATTTTTTCACATCACATCGTTAATATTACAATTATAATTTGTATTACTAATGAAACATTTTTTTTTGTTTTTGAGTCCAAGTATGAATGTATTAACTGCATACTTTATTACTTACTTATGAAATCGTTCAATGAATAGTAGGCAGCAGAGACTAAGTACGATTTCAGTTTTGTTACAAAGAAGTTATTGTATCAGCCTTGATGTCATCGGGCACTTGGTTATAAATTTTAGACACAGTTGAGACACAGTTTACAGCCTTTGCCAATACAGTTTATTACACATAGTAAATTACACAATATACTTTAAAATGTATAGTTATTTATTATCAAATGGGAATAAATATCACCACAATACTATAAAGATGCATCAAGCAAAGTGACACAACAAAAGATCCTTATTAAATTCTTGTATTACAGTGATGACCTGCAGTTTCATATAGTTACGATGCCAGTTATTAAGTAAGTTGACCATATTATATCACAAACAGGCCTTAGTAGTCTAACTTATATAAGTGGAACAATGATTCATCGAGAAAATAGCAAAACAATTACCAGAAAACCTGCAGCCATCGACGCAAAAATATTGCGCCTTTCTCCTCCTTCAAACCACACGCAATTTGGTACAGTCACGTTCTCGAAGCAGTTCATGATTATTTCTTGATTTCGTCGTATTAATTTAGAAATGTAATATCAATACTTAAGTAGAAATAGTAAATAATTATGACAAATCTTAACTTCTTGCTGAACTTAATCTATTGGCAAATGGCAAGGCAAGTGACATTAGCATTGAAAAATTGCCAGATTGAAAAAACAAACTACTTTTTAGGGTTTCGTAGCCAAATGGCAAATAACGAAACCCTTATAGATTCGTCATGTCCGTCTGTCTGTCCGTTTATGTCACAGCCATTTTTTTCCGAAACTATAAGAAGTATAGCTCTTATAGTTTCGGAAAAAAATGGTAAGTACGGTATACGGTAAGTAGATGTATTTTATGAACCGCATTAAGATTTTTACACAAAAATATTAAAAAAAAAAACAATAAATTTTGGGGGTTCCTCATACTTAGAACTGAAACTCAAAAAATCTTTTTTCATCAAACCCATACGTGTGGGGTATGGATAGGTCTTCAAAAATGATATAGAGGTTTCTAATATAATTTTTTTCTAAACTGAATAGTTTGCGCTAGAGACACTTCCAAAGTGGTAAAATGTGTGTCCCCCCCCCCCCCCCCCCCCCCCCCCCCCCCTGTAACTTCTAAAATAAGAGAATGATAAACCTAAAAAGAATATATGATGTACATTACACCGAAAATTGGTTTGAACGAGATCTAGTAAGTAGTTTTTTTAATACGTCATAAAATAAGTAAGGTTGCCAGAGCTCAACGACGGGGGGGCGGGTTTAGGGTCGGCAACGCGCATGTAACTCCTCTGGAGTTGCAGGCGTACATAGGCTACGGAGACTGCTTACCATCAGGCGGGCCGTATGCTAGTTTGCCACCGACGTAGTATAAAAAAAAAATCATCAAACCCATACGTGTGGGGTATCTATGGATAGGTCTTCAAAAATGATATTTAGGTTTCTAATATCATTTTTTTCTAAACTGAATAGTTTGCGCGAGAGACACTTTCAAAGTGGTAAAATGGGGGCCCGTCCCCCCCCCCCTGTAACTTAAAAAATAATAGAATGAAAAATCTAAAAAAATATATGATAAACATTACCATGCAAACTTCCACAGAAAATTGGTTTGAACGAGACCAATATTTTTTTAAATACGTCATAAAATTAAAAAAAAAATCATCAAACCCATACGTGTGGGGTATCTATGGATAGGTCTTCAAAACTGATATTTAGGTTTCTAATATCATTTTTTTCTAAACTGAATAGTTTGCGCGAGAGACACTTCCAAAGTGGTAAAATGTTCCCCCCCCCCCCGTAACTTCTAAAATAAGAGAATGACAAACCTAAAAAGAATATATGATGTACATTACAATGCAAACTACCACCGAAAATTGCTTTGAACGAGATCTAGTAAGTAGTTTTTTTTTTATACGCCTTAAAATTAAAAAAAAAAATTTTTATTAAACCCATACGTGTGGGGTCTCTATGGATAGGTCTTCAAAAATTATATTTAGGTTTCTAATATCATTTTTTCCTACACTGAATAGTTTGCGCGAGAGACACTTTCAAAGTGTTAAAATGTGTGTCCCCCCCCACCCCCTGAACTTCTAAAATAACAGAATGAAAAATCTAAAAAAAATATATGATATACATTACCATGCAAACTTCCACTGAAAATTGGTTTGAACGAGATCTAGTAAGTAATTTTTTTTTAATACGTCATAAATGGTACGGAACCCTTCATGGCGAGTCCGACTCAAAATTGGCCGCTTTTTAAAAACCATATATGTAACATGCACATTTAACTCTTCACGCTTAAACCGCTGAACCGCTGAATACAGAGTCCCGGGACGGGTCGGGAAGGACTTCTTTTTTTTTTTTTTTTTTTTTTTTTTTTTTTTTTTTTTTTTTTTTTTTTTTTTTTTTTTTTTTTTTAATATTTATTACATACACACAACCATCGTTACAGGGTATCCTAATTCGACAGTATGGAATTTGACACACAAAATAAAATAATTACATAGGTATACAGTACATAGATTAAGTTTTACAAACTACAGTAACACAATACATACAGCGTGGCCCTTGTGAATTCGCTCAAAGAACAAAGAAACAAATCTAACTCGATCGCTACTCGATTAAGTGTCCGAATTGCGCGCGTAAAGGGGGCCTGGCGAAGGAGTTGCGTTCGAGCGCGCGGCTCGGCCAGCAGGCTCGGCCGCCGCCGTCGCCACACATACCGATCTGGTACGTTCAAACGCACCTCTGCCAGGACTCCAGGGTTGCACAACTTGCCTCGTAACAACTTAAATATATATGAAGCTAGCCCCAGTTCCCTTCTAACTTCTAGTTTATTGTATCCTACCATTCCTAACACTCCTAACATTCCTAACACTCCTAACACATAGGATACTTTTCCTCCCAGAACTCACCCCTTAAGGTTCTGAAAAGTGTGGGTGTGTGTGGGGGGGGGGGTATTTGTACAAGGAACCAACAACCGCTGAGTTAATATACAAGAGTTTTTATCCCCGAAATCATCCCTTAAGGGCTTAAAAATAGGGGGAGGGGTGGAAATTTCTAGATGGGATCAAAAATTTCATAAAAAACAACCGGCCAAGAGCCTGTCAGGCCATGCTCAGTGTAGGGTTCCGTAGTTACCTTTCCGCTGGGTAAAACTATACAGGGTGATTCATGAGACGTGAGCAGGACCAAGCCTACACAATCAGTAAATATTAATGAATCGTTCACCGTCATATTTAAGTAAAACAATCACGCTTTTTTATGTTATCTAAGTATTCCATGATTTCCATGCAGGAATAATCGTAGGCAAAATATTATATAGAGTAGCTATATATTGAGGATAGGGGTTGCATGTTAACCTATGTAACTAAAGAAAAAGTGACCAAGCCCTCCAGTGGCGGAGCTCGGATTCGAAGTATTCGAACCGGTGTCTTCAGCTTACGCGGCTAACGCCCAGCAGCTGTAGCACGGTCACATTTTTATCACTTGTCACTATTTTTGTCACGTTCTGACAAGTATGTAAGTGCGAAAGTGACAGGCATAGTCACAAGTGATAAAAATGCTACCGTACTACAGCCGATGGACCTCTATAGTCTGTATCTTTAGGTATCTAAAAGAATGTAAACAAACCGCGGTTAGGTACTTTATTGGTCAAGAAATTTATTTAAGTCAATTTAACTCGATGTGCCAAAACTTTACAACGAAGCTGCAATAATCGTGCTATTTTATATTACTTCGCCCTAGTAAAGAACCTAAAATGATATCTAATATTTAGCCATTTGAGGGTAGACGAAAACATTACACGATAAAATGAAATAGGTTAGAAGCCAGAACGATGAGAATCAGATCCAGGTAGTTTTCTATTTGGTTGGCCAACTGATAAATGTTTAAATTACCCGAAAATGTAAAAACACATTGTTTACATTTATTTAACAACCTAAAGATAGGCTACCCCGTCATGACGGTACCTGCCACCTTCAATCGCCTTTTTTACTACCTTCTTGTAATTCTACTTTTAAAAAAAATTAGGTACTTACTCATATCAGAAACAGGGCTCTATATAACAACTTAACTCTACTGAATAAAAATACATACACACATCCGAGCATATTCATTTCAGATTAATTTCCATTTTGAACTCGGTTAAAAATACACAAATATAGCCAATTTTGAATTATTTTATTATAAATTTAACAATTAGTAGAAAACAAAAACACGTAGTGTAGCTCGGTAATTAATACAAAACGCCATTTTCGTAATTTATTTTTTAGCCGCCTAGGCGGGCAGGAAGCTTCTGGATGGGAGCTGTGACGGGAGTCTTCAGGGTCAGCTTGTCAGAGCTGACGGAGATGCCGCTCGGCGTGATGTCGGTTAAACTGTTGACCACGAACGAGCTGCAGCCCTGGCTGAGTGACTGCAGCGTCAGGGGTTGCTTGGCTTGGGAGAATACTTGCTGCAACAAAGTACATTTGTGTACGGAGGGACAACCTTCATAATTTAACTAACTCCCTCAGAGTTGGTTCAATTGTAAAGGTTTTTTTAACACAAAATACGCTAGGTACCACTCATAACTCGAAATATTCAACCCCATTAAGACGTAACCAACGATTCCCTTCACGGCTATTCAGTACAAATTAAACCTCTATAACTCGAAAACTGATATTTGACCTCTATATCTCGAAGTTATTTATCAACAGACCTCTGTAACTCGAAGAAAATAATAAGACCGTACTCTATGCGTATGTATAATTACCACTTTAATACGAATTTACATTCATTTTACCTCTGTAACTCGAAACCTGTTTAAGACGAATAAGAACCTCTGTAAGTAGTCTTAAGTTCATACCCTCTATAAGACGAAAGCTCGTTAACATGAAAATTTTAACGTTTCCCTTCAGATTCGTGATATCGAGGTTCCACTGTATTAGGTATCGCACGACAGGAGTCGCGACGGGAGGAGGAGGGTAGGCGGATCTAGAGCGCCTGATGAGTGATGACGATAGTTGTGCGTTCTCGAGAATGTTCTTCGTTTTGTATAGGGAATTGCCTTAGGGCCTGTTTACATATTGATTAGTGTTTAGTACGAGTTCATACATTTGCAACTAAACGTAAGTACTATCTCGGACGATCGATGTTCGAAATTACATTGATATGTCACAGTTTTCAATTGTTTGGTTGAGTTAAATGTAATGCCCGTGTTACGAGAACGCTATATTTATGCAACAGTTAATTACTTTTTATAAAAATAAATCAAATTAAAAAACAGGACATGTGCGAGTCGGACTCGCCCACCGAGGGTTCCGTACTTTTTAGTATTTGTAAAGAAGTACATCATCTGTAATCTATCACAGTTCATGAGATACAGCCTGGTGACATACAGACGGACGGACGGACAGACGGACGGACAGCGGAGTCTTAGTAATAGGGTCCCGTTTTACCCTTCGGGTACGGAACCCTAAAAAGTATAATAAAATCTTTTTATTTATTTATTGACTATGCCTTTTAGTTTCCTTAAACGTACTTACTTACCGATATCCCGAAGTTAACGGAATTCATTAAAAACACGGTGTATATGAATAATAAGATTAATAAGGGATCTGTACCTATAGCTTTTTTATCAGTCCAAACCTTTGTGACAGAACAACAACCGTAAATGACGTTCTAAATCTTTTTAAACTTAGAATTTATTACGCGAATGTTATACGGTAAACAATGAATATATTTTAGAATTCTTATTCTACTAGCGGTTACTAAGATTTTCTCGTGCATATTTATACCTATTGTATTGTACTTATTTAGTATTTAGTCATTAGTAATTATTTACTACTTAACAGAATTATGATTCACCGAAATGCACGTTACTTATCAAATTTCAACATTAATGCATTTCAAATATTACTTACCTGCACTAAAAGCAAATGCGCACAAAGCAGAATAAATCCCTTAGCGTGCATTATGGCTCGATGCACACGAAAAGAAAAAATCTTAAAAGTTGCGTAGAACTAACACGTTCAAAATATTATAGGTCCTTTTATTATAAATTATTGCTCAACATTGCCTTGCGTTGATATTGACGCATGTTATGTGAAGATACGTAATCGTACTTGGAAGCGTTTCATGACAGGGTCAGGTGCAATAACAAAGTTGGACGTGACATATTGGAACTCGATAAGACACACAATACATAAGGCTTATTTGTATTCCAAATGCAAAGATGTGCGAGTACAGGCTTAATACATCCAAATAAATAAAGTGAAATAGATGTTAAATAAGTATCTACTTGAGATTTTTTACGGGTGCCGCGGGGTTATGTCATCAGCCGCAAAAGCTGAAAATGCCGATTCGACCAGCCCGAGCACTAGAGGCCTTGGTCAGTGGCCACGTTTTCTAACATGTATGTTAGAAAACCCCGCGGCACCCGTAAAAAATCTCAAGTAGATACTTATTTAATTTGCAACCTTGTAAAAGGCTGGGCGCTTAGGCCAACTCTATATGGGCACAGATGGGCCTCCTATCCGAATCAACTTAGGTGCACTGATCTATTACGCATTATTGCCTTATAAATCTTTGCTTAGGTGACCCGAAAAATCCTGTTTATGGGTCTATCTGGACGATCCACAGTACGCAGCTGAGCTATATGTGGTAGAACGAAGAAGAATGCCCTCTAACGCATTATCGTGTGTTTGGACTTTCCGAGGTGGGTCCAAAATGGGTTGGAGTTCAGAATTCGAATGAACTTGTGTAACGTGACTTAGTGAACAAATATGACTAATTTGGAGAGGGCACTTTCAAGTGTTTGCCTTTAATTGGTAAGCAATTGGAATTGCTTGTACCTAGCCTAACCTTACTGCTTAGGTCAACTATCTAATACACATAACTGACATAACATACTAATAACTTACTAAAGAGAACATTGAGTTCCGATGAAATTATTTATACTTTGTAAAAGGCACGATCAAATCCAAACGACCCACATGCACAGGCACATGTCATGCGCTAGTGATGTAGGCATGTTTCAACAATAGTGTTGTGCCGTGAATCGTTATGTCTGTCGTTAACAATACCTATAGTTTAGACGGAACGTTTTTTGTCTCTAAAACAGCTTGATTTTCTGATTCGGCATTCGTACTATAAAATTCTTCTTCTTCTCGTGTCGACGGTTTCGGACTTTCAAACTGTGCAGGACCAAAAGATAGCGACATTTATCACCCTGTCAGTCGCATCACAGAGGTCCGGCTCAGAGCAGGCATGCGGGCACGCTGGACAGGACAGCATGTGTTCCATTGTTTGGGGAGTCGTCCCACATGGGCATTCGGTGTTTGAGCCGCCTAGGGCGTCCCACTTCAGCATGTTCTCCTTGCTGCGGCCGACCTGGGAACGCAATCTGTTTAAGACTTTCCAGGTCGGCCACGGCTGCTTATGCCCAGCTACTACTACTTTACTTTTACAGCCACTATAAAATTGCAGCGCTAGTTAATATGTACTTATACTTATCTTTCCAAAGCCTAATATTCTGAGTTGAGATAACTAGCACATACATCATAAGTATCATAACATAAAAGATTGGCAACTGTGGGATCATTGTGAGCATTGCTGATTTACATCATATATAGGGGCCACGGAATTGGGACTCGAAATAGGAACAGATCATTCTTACACGCTAACCGGCGGGATAGACCAATGTCGAGCACTAAGCGCCTACCGCGAACCCTGAAGTTGGCAAATTGCGAGCATCTGTCTCTTTTACTCAAATTAAGGCGTATTAGAGTGACGGAGAAAGATGCCCGCGATTTGTGAAATTCGGTGTTCGCGGTAGGCCCTCTGTTCTCAAGTGGAAGTCGCTGGTTGCTATTGATTATTATGCTCATTGTATTTTCCTCATTGGTAAGCGTAATAAAAGTGCCAGCAGTCGAAATGGCAAAAATGAAAAGTTTTCCAAATGGCTCCAAATGTTCACATGCACACAGCGGCGGTATTTGGTCAGAGAACTGAAAAAGTCCTGAGTTGGAGTCAAATTAAAAACACGATTCGATGAGGCAATCGCCCTCGGTGCCGGATATTGAGTCACCATACCATAAGACCATACAATAATAAAACGGATACAAATGAAACCATTAAATCGATCTGCGCAATACGAGGCATGTTGCAATGGCAATTACAAGCCTATTTACTTTAATAACGTAACGATGGTGATAACAAATTAGTTAAGACTCGTATCGAAACAAATTATATAGGTTGGGTTTAGGTATTTAAATACTTAATTATGATAGGTACCAGCATATTCACTTTTGTTTAAGACCTGCTAATGTTACTTATATAAACATTTCATAATTTAATCTTTATCTGGGCTATGCCAAAATATTAGTAAAACTAAAACTAGGGTAAAACTGTGTCGTATGCATTATTATTAGACCGCAGTTTGATTTCTGATCGTTGTACTAGGGCTCCCAGCCAGGCTGAAAAGTAGTGCCGTTCCTCCCACCAGCTCCTTGAAAGTGTAACATATATATATCACCCTCACAATTCCCTTGCATTCGCCGTCATAAATCGCACTTTTTACAAAACGGACTATTAGGGTTCCGTAGCCAAATGGCAAAAAACGGAACCCTTATAGATTCGTCATGTCCGTCTGTCTGTCCGATTATGTCACAGCCACTTTTTCTATAGTCGACAGGTCCGTCCACTGAAACCCCGCCTAAAGATCGACGAAAAATCTTGTGACCAATTGAGAGGCACGAATGCCTCGGCCATGTTTGAAATGCTGAAGTCCCATTAAGTACGTCGTTCAATTTTATCACATATTTTTTGTTGTTGTTTTTTTTTAACTTTAAATTAGAGATAATCTAATTAAACTATATAGATATTTATTGACAATAACAATATACATAATGGATATATACAGATGATTACTATAACTAGCTTATATCTAAAATAGGCCCTTGAGGCATTGTACCAAGGATGCTGGCGGCATTTCCTCGTTGTATCGCAATACTGATACGTTGTGCGAGGAAGCCGAGGAATTAAACTTAGGTAAAGTAAAACAAACTTTATATATATTATATAATAAATATATTGAAATAAGTTCAATAATTACAAAAACCATACGTGCAATAATATTATAATAAGTATTAGATTTGTTCTATTGTATTACATATATTCCAGTAAACGTGTTAACAGAAACCACGCCACTGTACGCGCCAAAAAATAGTTAAATATACGAAGTTTCTTGCACCTACTCTTATTACCTACTTATTTATGCCAAGGCAGTAGAATCACTAACAGTTAGCACTGCGTGCATTTGTATTCTAACCCCCACAGTATCTGTGAATAAGTCCAGTATAGCACGGTATCGTCCAAACAAGAAGAGAAAACGTTTTTCCACTTCTAAATATTCGCCATTCTCCGTAATTTTTTAGTATGTTATTGACACATTGAAAAACTAGGTTTTTGAGCTTTTTTCAAATTTTGCAATACAAAAATTAAAGTGATTTGTGAAGATTTAGTTAGTGGAAAACGTTTTCTCCCGCAATGCAATTTCGTAGAAAAAGTACCGTTATTTCGCTAGGATCGCAAAGCTATTCTTCCTTGTAACTCTTAATTCCTTCTCATTTCTCAATAAGGTTTACGATCTAACACGCCCCCACCACCTTAGTGCAGTTTCTTAAAGCAAGTAAGTGGATAGACCTGGACAGAGAGTTATAGCATGAATACTATGAAATGTTTTTTTCAGTCTTGAACCCTAATCTATTAAACAAAAGGTATTGTTTCTTTTATATAGTAAGTACGTTTGCTACTGCTAAAACGCTGCCATAAGAACAAGCTGTTTAAAAACCAATTTTACCATCCTAATTACATGGTACAAATTCATGAAACAGCCCATTCGCAGATAACAAGTTTTGTTATCGTGGCTGATTGGGTTTCGACAAAACTGTTGCTTAAATTTTGGAACCTTAATATCACGATAGATGCTTTTAACACTTGCTATTTAGACGGGAGCTGACCGCTTTGTATATAAGAAACAAAGGCTTTTGTTTAACAGATTAAGATTATTTCAAATCACTATATCTCTATCCAGTCTATCCACTTACCGGGTTTTAAACAAACTCTTAGATATATGGAATGTCGAAAATTATTGTTATGAAACAATATCATGACTGAAATTAGATCTATGAGAATAATATTACTTATAGAAATACAGGTAGGAAAAACGAGCTCTCTTTTGTTAACAAATGCAGAATAGCAAAAACTCATAAAGGAGGTGGATTAATGTTTGCGCATTTCTTACAGAATTTTATATACAATTGGATTTTTCAAGGGCCACCAACCTTATAAGAGTTATAAGTTAGATATAAGTTAGATTAGACGTTTGCATGCCTCCATCAAATTCACAGAATGTCTGGGATCTTGTACAATTAGGTACAGAATTCTTTAAGAATTGTAATATATGTAATTGAATTATTTAATCTCGACTCATGAGATAGTAAATTATACAATAATCAGCATGGAATATTTCGCTAAGTTAGAAATACCGCTGTAAAGTATTGTTTGGACGGTTGCTTATCTGTAGCAATATCCTTCATTCTGGTAGCACCATTCTGGCTGGATGGACTCTGCTTGGATTCCCATCCGGACGAGACGTTCTCTGTTGAAAAAAAGTAGTTGGTTACACTTCCTGATAAAAGAATATTTGTAGTTTACTAGCGACCCGCACGGCTTCGTACGGACTTACACAAAATTTTAACTTATTATGCACCTTCCTCAAGAATCACTCCACTGACAGTATGACAGTATTCAGTAGTTTTTGAGTTTGTCGGGAACATAGAGACATACAGACAGATAGACGCGGCGGTGGACGTTGTTTTATAAGGGGTATCACTACACCTCTCTACACTAGAGCTCTCTACGAGACGTAGGTACTTTTTATGGTTATGGTGGTTAGCTATAATATACAACCATGTGGACCGCGTAACACCAGAATAGTACATTATGATACAAGTGTGCTAAGTTGGTAATTACACGAGGCGATATTGTGCGCGCGAGCTGATGTGGGTAATGACCAATGCACACGACGACGAATCATACGACGTTTTTCAACACACTTGCGAGGAAAAAACGTATAAATTAGTTTTTTTTTTGTCAAAACAGTAAAAGTACAATTTTCAAAATGGTGGCTTACAGTTTTAACATTGAATAATTGCACCAAAGCGTGCTGGACTTGTAGGCACTTATTCGCCAGTTCATTGAAGTAAGCTACCAAAACGTTTTCCAAGAAAGACTGAACGTTTCTGCTGATTTTCCATTGAACAGTCGCCATCAGATATATGGTAGCGGCCAAGGTACTCAAATATTTCGGAGCAGCATTAAATTTCAATATATTAGTTACGATAGATAAGGTCTATAATATCGGACCATATAATTCGCCATAAATTTGGGAGCAGCGACTTTTCAATTAATTCGTGACATACAATAAGATAAAGATATCGTAACAAACAGATCGTCAATGGTATCTAAGCAGTCAAGGTGATCATAAAGATCGGAACATTTATAGAAAATGTACCTTAAGTTTGTGTAATACAACTTAAAGTAGTTAAGATTGGACCCATGAAAATAAGGTTTCAGACAGGCATTAATACTATGTTATCAATACTTTAAATTTAGAACGAAATTGTTTGTTGTGACATTCACCGAAAAGAGTGTGGACTTGTCATCGTGACAAAATACCTATGTTTCCGTCTTTTTCGAATTAGACAATTTTTTTTACAAAACTAAATGCCTACAAAATCGTTGTTTCGACGCAATGTCAAAATTGGCGGGCGTAGAATGAGTAGCTTAATTTCGTCAAATTATGTCAGATGTCAGATGCTTAATGACGTAATTGATAGTCCCTTGACTATTAACCTTTTCCACGCCAAAGACGTATATATCGGCACCACAGGTCCAACGCCAAAGACCGATATATCGGTCACCCACCACAGAGCAAAATAGTCCTACATGCACACGCATAAAGTTTAACTTCATTTTTGACATTTAGATGTCGTGGCATCTGAGTGGTAGGTTTTGCGTTTGACATGGCGTCGAAAAAGTTAAAGCACAAAGTCATGGGTTCAGATCTGATGTAAGTAATGGTCTAAGAGCTGGCCACGTCAGATGTGACACAATAATGAGAGGTTTGTAATCAGTCCAGTTAGATTGCATAACCATCCTTATTGCTAGATCCGGGCATCTGGCAGCTTTTAATGGGTGGAGATCAGAGTGACAGACCAACAAAGTTTTTAAGTTGAAAAAAAGTAATGACGCAATAGGTAAAAACTGCTAAAGTTGTGTCATTTATAGAGAACAGGGCCTATATTTTAACATTAGAACAAAAAACATTGTGTATTATTGCGCAAACAAGAACAGTAGGCGAGTAACCAAAAATTACATTATACATCATTTGGCACTACTTCCGCCAATCGAAACCTTTAGATATTATATGTATAATCTAATTAATTACATAATTTTTCATAATATTGGATCAAAACCAGAACTCTAGAATTTATTTTCTTCAAGTTATTTGCTTTCTTTTACCTCCACCACTTTACAGCTGCCAGATGTCCGGATCTAGAAATAAGCATAGTATTGCAAACTAACTAGAGGGGTTTCGTTGCTCTCATTATTGTGTCATATCTGACGTGGCCAGCTCCCCGTCTAAGTTAAAATCCATAATTCCACGGACTGATTTGACAGCTCCTGGCATACAAAGCGATTGTCAAATGTATGAAAAGAGCTGTCAAATCAGTCCGCGGATTTATGAATTCTACCTTATAAGTAGTTTTGCTTTTTTTTGGATAAAAATAACATTATTATTTCCTTTATTCATTTTCGTTCTTAGGCTACGTTTTACATTATTATTATCGTGTATGTCTTTCCCGACCACGGAACAATGGTGTTCCGGACCTTTGGGAGGCGTATGCGGAGCCGAAGCCAACGCGCAGAGGCCCTTTTGACAATTTAATGAAAAGAGAGGGGTACACTAAGCGACAGCACCCGCCATGGTGTAAGGACTATTGAGAGTTAATGGAGTCTAAAATGTACTAGGCTATTGGGTGAATAGTATGGACTGATTACTGGGCTATTGGATGAAGAACCGGACGCCTGCCTAATAAAACGGTATCCAATTTTATTTCCGGCAGACGGTGACTCGCCCTCCGCAAGATGGGCCCCCATAAAAAGCGACATCAAAGATGGCTCAAGGGCAACACCGGTGCGGGAGCTGGGGGTAGAGAGGTGTCACTGGACTTTAAACATATAGCCAACTCGCCACGTAGGTTTCCACATCTACCCTCGAGAACAAAGCTCTAACGACCCCACTCTGGACAGCCGGCTAAGGCAAGCCAGAGGCAGGGGACCTGTCCCACCATCCGACAGGGCACCCCAGGGGCACTCAGGTACGTGGAGTCGCTACTCTCCAACAGCTCGCCACAAGCTGCCCTGCGTTGACTGATTGCGCTGGTGAAAACCAGTGGGCGATGGGGTCGTCACATCCCTACGCCTCTATTGTCAAGGCGATAAAGTGCTTGTTCGCATATTTTTGAGTACCCTGGCCGCTCCGATGTATCTGATGGCGACTGTACAGTCGCCATCAAATATATCGGAGCGGCGAAGGCACTCAAAATATCTGAACATGCACTTTATCGCCTTGAGAATAGCGTTGTTCAGATATTTGTGACCACCTTGGCCGCTCCGATATATCTGATGGCGACTGCACTTAAAATGATTAGTATAGGTATCTAATATCTATCACGTTTGAATGGTTGATCAAGTACTAGAACCTACTTGGTAATTATCTTTCACGTGCGAACTCTTTTAACTCGCGTAGTCCTACTTCAAACTGCGTTCGATATTTGATTTCTTCATGTTTTCTTGGTTTTCTATATTCTTGACGTTGACAACTTCCTGTAATTGTTATCCTCGTAATATTTTATCGAAAGTAGACTGCGAAAATTGTTATTTTAATCTTTAACAATTTTGCCCACGACCATGATACCCTATCGCGTAGATATTGAAATAAAAAAGAAAATTATACAATTGCGGAATGATGGTCTGCCTATAACAGACGTAGCTAATGAAGTTGGAGTTGCAGTAAGTATTGTTTACTATACATACTTACAGAATTTAAATGCAAAGGTTATTACGATAATGATTTAATAAATTAAAATTTTATTTCAGAGAAACACCGTGTATCGATGGCTGGAGAGATGGCAGCAAGAAGGAGCTTTGTCGAATCATGTATCTTTTGGACGTCCACGTTCTACGACACGGCGTCTAGACATGGATATTATAAATCAAGCTCGTGAAGAAAGATTCATAAATACCACCCAGTTTGCAAACCAATACCAAGTATCGAGCAGTACCATACGACGGCGTCTAAAAGAGGGTGGTTTACAAAATAGAGTGCCAGCAAGGAAACCGGCACTAACTGATAGACACAAAGAGGACAGGTTGCAATTTGCAGCTAGGTATTTGAATCATAATTTTAATAAAGTCATTTTTATGGACGAAAAGGTGTTCTGTTCAGCAGATAATGGCAGAATGAGTTTATGGAGACCAGACAATACGCGTTATCTGGAGCAAAATGTAGT
Source organism: Cydia pomonella (assembly GCF_033807575.1). Lineage (NCBI taxonomy): Eukaryota > Metazoa > Arthropoda > Insecta > Lepidoptera > Tortricidae > Cydia > Cydia pomonella. Next base: position 25,935,872 of record NC_084704.1, on the reverse strand, counting down.
GCCTAACCGCCAGAGTGGGCGTATTACAATTGGATTTTGGGGCTGGATGTGTAAAGATGGCCCAGGGGAGCTGGTAGAAATTACAGGTCGTATGAATGCGGTGGATTATAAAGAAATACTTGAGGAGTCGTTTTTGCCTACTGCCCAAATATTTTACCCCAATGAGCATATAACATTCATGCAAGACAACAGCTCGGTGCATAATGCTCGCTTGGTTCAGGGATGGATTCATGACCACAGAGATGTGCTGACTCGCATAAAAATGCCTGCAAAGAGCCCCGATCTCAACCCCATAGAAAATCTATGGGGTAAAATGGTGCAAGAGTGGGACGGAAACCAGTGTCGCACCAAAGATGCTTTAAGACGCCACGCTCTTAACGTTTGGGAGTCTTTTAGAGGGCGAAACGTGTGTGAAAATCTGGTCGGCTCAATGCGAAAACGATTGCAAGCTGTGTTAAACGCCGAGCCACCGGGAAGTTACACGAAGTACTAACGTTTTCACAGGCTGAAGAAAAGCAGAGTTTTATTTTGTTTACGGCTAGCGAAGCACGTATTAAAAGGTTATTTTAATGGTATAAGTAAATATTGTTCGTGTTTGATTCTTAAAATAAAAATATTTTCTACTAAATCAGTTTTTTTATTTATATTAAGTTTTTATATTCATATGAATAAGGTAGTGATACCAATGATCGACAACTTAATACCCAATAAACGACACCAGTAGTTCACGTCTATTACTTATGAAATAAGGTTGAAAGTGTCGATCATTGCGTGAATATCGAGCACTGGTGTCGTTAGCTTACCTATCAATATACAGTTTTCGAGAATGCTGCTTGAAATTATCTCATGTGTCTAAGAAACTTACTTGCTCATCCATAATAGTCGTCAAAATCATCCTTGACATTGACAACTTAGTCAATATAGGTAGTAACGAATTCAAATGTGTAGGTACATAGTCGCCATCAAATATATCGGAGCGGACAAATATCTGAACATGTACTTTATCGCCTTGACAATAGAGGTTTTGTTCAGATATTTGTGACCACCTTGGCCGCTCCGATATATCTGATGGCGACTGTACTATGTCATACGGATTTACAGTATATTTTTTCATAAATGTTCCGATATTTATGATCACCTTGACTGCTTAGATACCATTGACGATCTGTTTGTTACGATATCTTTGTCTCATTGTATGTCACGAATTAATTGAAAAGTCGCTGCTCCCAAATTTACGGCGAATTATATGGTCCGATATTATAGACCTTATCTATCGTAACTAATATATTGAAATTTAATGCTGCTCCGAAATATTTGAGTACCTTGGCCGCTACCATATATCTGATGGCGACTGAACAAAAGTTTCATATGCCGCCAATTATTTTTCACCCGATTTTGATGATATAAGCTAGGCTATCGTTCTCGGCTCTTGCCTCTATTAGTATTACTGGCAGTGTCAATTTTATGTGTTCTTTATTTCCAATGCTTGAAAATGACATTTTCGTCAATATATAAACAATTTAAACTAAAATCATGCAAAACTATTCCAATTTTATGAGAAATACGCATTACGGAAAATGGCTGGAGCGATATTTTTTTTACACACGATTTCAATGCGCGCGCAAGGCAAAGGCGCGAATGAAATCAACAAACAGCCAATTATTTTTTATTATATTTATTATGAATAGGGTTGTTTCCAATTTTTTGAAACGTTTGTATTACGTCGTATTAACTAAAAGTTGCCCTAAAATTCAACTTTTATATTAAAAACGGCTTTAAATATGTTAAATTAACAAAATATATTTTGACAGATGCTTTCGCGCCCAAAACGCTCTTTGAAAATTGTGTGACGTCACAGTTTACGGTTTGACACATAACTACATACACACGTAGAAGATACGAACTGTCAACTGACATTTGTCATTTGTTGTTTATCGCCTAACTGTCAACAGTGTCAATCCGAGAGTTGTGACGTCATCAGAATCTTCAAAGACGTTTCGAGTTTGGTCACGTGACGTGTGCCAAAAGATATTTTAAATTCAATATTTACAAAAATATGGTCATTACAGGTCCCCTAAAAGTAGTTTAACATGTTCTTATAATCCAAAAGAATTTATAAGAATACTATTCTGCCCTAAGATTTGTAGGTGGAATCAACCCTATTATTATTTATATATTCATTAATGTGATTTACGAGATAATTTAATCCATAAATTATGTTTGGTGTGACAAAACCTCTTTGAACTAACATTTGAAACCTAATAGTTTATTTTTTTTTTAATGTATTACTCGACCAAATTAAGAAGGTTCCGTTTCCATGCATATTATTAGCAATCAGTTACCTTCTTAACTCAGTCGGATAATATAATGAAAAAGCACGACTGTTTTAATATACTGAAAAAGCACGCCTGTTTAATATCTAGGATTATGAGCCAAAAATAGGTGGAATAAAAACGTCGTTTTGAGCAAGTGTGTCGAAAAAAAATTAACCAAGGTAGTTAAATCCGATTACTTACTTAGTAGTAATTTTTAAGTGATTAATTCGTTTAAGTCATCAATTTTAGTAGTAACAGAGTCTACCCGTATAATTAACTTAAAGTTATTTCACAAGACTTTTTGAGGAATAAAGTTATAGATTCAATTTAGAGCAAAGCGAAGGCTTCTATTACAACATAACGAGATTCTTAAGTAGAACGTTGAGTCCGTGCAAATAACAAGCAAATGTTCACGTTCAATACATTTTGATACTTCACCTCGTATGCAGCATACGGTGCTCGGCGTCCAGCCACGTGGTGGGGGGCTCCGTCCAGAGCCGCTCGGCGAGCGCGGCGGCGCGCGGCCACAGGCGCTGGTCCAGCGTGGCCGTGTCCGACTGCTCCGACCACAGGGCCGCTTCACCTCCTGTGCAATCATGCCCAGTGTCAGAAATAGACAAGAATGAGACTGACAAACCGTTTCATTGTAATTATTGTTAATAGCGCTCAATTCGCAGAAAATTACACTTCTTTATTAGGTAGGCCTGAAATGGTAGATGTACCTACAGTAAGCCTACATCGTAGCAGTTAACTGACAATTTTAATCCTTTTAATTAAGTACTTATCTCAGTTAACGTTTAGGGTATTGATTTTTCTTCATGTACCGACCAGCAAATCAGTGATAGGTATCAAACGAACGCTTAACAAGGCAACTGTAGCACTGTCAGCGAAAATGTTAATGAATGATGGAATAGAATTTTTGAGACATTCAAGACCAGTATCTATTTAACTGTACCCTTACCTAGAACTAGATCCTTGTTCTCGGAGGCCATGACTGCTATGCTGTTATCGTAAACTTTCTGCCACCCAATGTAGGGAGAGCACCAGTTATTCCCTGAAAATATAAAGAGTTAGTAGATGGCTCCACAAGAGTAGTAGTAGTAAACTCTTTATTGTACAAATAAAGAGGTACGGTGGGGTAGGCTGGTGCAAGTACCCCGACCGTGTTATCATTGTCGTCTTCATTCTAACATGAGTACTCTTATCTAACACTTTATGCGGTATAAATTGTATAATAAAAACGTAATATCAACTAGGCATCTCTTTATTTACTGCACAATTTAGAATCCTAATTGCCTAATTAAGAACCTCGTGCATACTTATACGAAGTTTTCTGCAATTCTCATCATCGATACTGTTAAAATCTTACAATATGTATAGGTATATGACATTAGTGAACCTCATTGCAACGACATAAAATGTCTAGCATTGGTCAGTTAAAAATGTTTCTATTATCAAGTTTTAATACCAACCTGCGCCAACCCAGGCACCAAAGCCGCAGTCTAAGTACAACGCATCGTAGTTGGACATTATGAGGCGGTACCCCTTTGAAAGTAACCCTTGGATTTGTGGGTCTACCCCCGTTGTCCACACCTAAAATATAAAAGGAACTTTATACCGTGTGAGAAAGAACGAAAATGATGTGTATTGCGATTAGTGACATGACAGCTAATTGGCGTGTCTAGCTATGCAGGCTATGCAGCACATATAATTACACTCTCGCGCTAACGCACTGTCGTAAGGCCTTAGATGTAACAGTAGAATTACGAAATTACGTCAGCCCACGTTCAATGGCCTAATAATGATTCAGTTATGATTCGGTAATTTAAATCACCGTATTTAATTCTCATGCGAACAATCGAACATTGTTATAGCGGTCTGTTTAGATGTCCTTCTTATTCTTAGCCTAATTTGAATACACGTGACTCACTTGAATGATGTAATCATCCTTGTTAAGATATTTTTCAACATAGCTGTAGTCCGTCAGCGTGCTGGTCCATAGGATCAGAGGCAGCTTCTTGCCAAATGCCTGAAACAAAATGGGAAAGTACCTAATGACTATTTTTTTTAAACCAAAGACCTCAAAGTTAGTTTATTTATTTATTTAGTAGATAGAAGGCATTAGCTATGCGACCAGGCACATAACAAAGAAACAATACTTTCAGCCATATCTATACATACTTAGTTGGTTACTAAATTCTGTTACTGCAATTAATAATCTTTATCTACATAAAATATACGAACGAAAGTTGAATAAACTATATATTAAAATGAAGTACACAAAATCAGGAATTATATATGACAATATCATTCAAAATGGCATCCTCTGGCCTTGAAACAGGCCCTCAAACGACGAGGCCAGTCATCGATAGCGGCACGCACGATTGATTGTCATGTCTAATTCCGTCACTGTCTTAACTATGGCCCGCTTGAGGGAGTCAAGATTTGTGTGGGGTTTAGCACAGGCTTTCTCCTCAATAACCTGCCATATGGCATAATCCAGGGGGTTAAGGTCCGGGCTGGAGGACAGCCAGTCTTCGTGAGCAATAAAGTCAAGTACCTGGGCGACCGAGCTTTGCTCGGTTATAACTATTTATTGTAATATGGTGGTGTGTCGTACAATAATCTTAACTACATTTTTCTACTAAATTAAACTTGTCTAAAACAATAAAAATTAAAAAATTACTTATATATAAACTTGAACATATAAAAAAAAAGTTAATCACCGGGCGAGATTCGAACCCGTAACACTCGTTTAGCAGTCCGCGTCTTAACCCGCTGGACCAGACGGACAGTGGCCGGTAACACGAAATTAGCGACCATATTCTGCGTCGAAAGAAAAACGCATGAAAACTCGGAAACACGCGTTTTCCCAAACATAAGACTAATCTAGATCGATTATTTACCCCCAAAAACCCCCATATACCAAATTTCAGCATAATCGTTAGAGCCGTTTCCGAGATCCCGGAAATATATATACATATATATATATACAAGAATTGCTCGTTTAAAGGTATAAGATTTAGTTCCTTCGAAACCAGGCTTGAGTTGTTTTTGCCTTATGTGCAGGAGCTGAGTCCTGTTGAAAGACCCATGGCTGGTTTTGAAATAGGGTGTGACTTAAGGGCTTCACTATTGGTTCGAGAATGGTTTCCTGGTAAACATTGGCCCCAGTTTTCACACCTTTTTCACAGAAATGAACCTGTGTTAGCCCTGAGTATGCCACACCCAGCCAAATCATCACATAAGAGGAATGATGGCCTCGTTGCACTCTCGGAACAGCCGCAATCGCCTCTTAACTGTTTTTTACATACACTCTGTCATTCTGGCGGTTACAACATTCTTCAATGGTAAAATTTTTTTCATCTGTAAATAGTATTTTTCGGTGGCCATTTTGTGCGAACCGCTTCAATAGGACGCGACTTCTCTCTAGCCTCATAGTCTTTAATCGTCCATTAAGCAAATGACCTTTTTGTCTGCGGTAAGCTTGTAGTCCAAGGTCTTCATTGATAACTTTTTTTAGGGTGCTTCTCTTCACAGACATCTGTATTGCCAACAACTTTTGCTTCCGGCCGGGGTTTCTTGCAATTCTCGCCTTCACTGCCTTTATTAGAGCTGGGGTCCGAACAGTGCGTGGTCTTCCACACCTCTTGCGATCATCGAAGCTCTGAGTACTATTGTATCTATTAATTGTGCAATAAACAAATTTGGTGCAATAAAAAATGTTTGTTGATTTTTAGGTTTCAAGCAACTTTAAAATCATGGTTGGCAGGTGCCCACATTTGTGCAACGCAATTACTGTGATACGATTCTCTTTTAGGCCCCAATTCATTATAGATATGACGAAATAAGCGTTATGTGTGGATATAATTTATAGCTCACAAATCCACCACATTATGTCAGTTTTATATTTTTTCGGTAGCATTTGTTTTAACGGAAATAAAGAGTTTGCAAATCGAGTAACAGAACTTAGTAACCAACTAGGTATAACATTCCCGAATAACTGAGGTCCCGCGGGTGGGGGAAGCCGGCTTCATCCAGCGGATCAGCGGTGCTGAATCATAAACTGCTGGCTTACTTACACATTTAGCGATAGTATATTCCAGAATATATAAATCGAATCAGTAACTGTATACTCTTTCTCTTGTGCTTTCTTCTGGAAGTGGCCTCACAGCTGAAGATAGCCGGCCTTATCCAGGTTCCAGAGATGCTGGATCATGAACTGCTAGATCCCCTACACTTTTAGCGATAGAATATTCTATAATAAATATAAATTAGTCTAAGTATAATAAATCTTGTACGCCTTCTCTTGTGCTTTCTTCTGAAAGTAGTCCCACCTTGAGGGAAGCCAGCCTTGCATAGGCTCCAGCGGTGCTAGATCATGAACTTCTGGGTCTCCAAAACATTCAGCGATAGAACATTCCAGAAAAATATAAGTTAATCAGATACCGTGTACGCCTTCTCTTGTGCTTTCTTCTGGAAGTAGTCCCACAGCTCGAGGAAGCCGGCCTTGTCCAGGTTCCAGCGGTGCTGGACCATGAACTGCTGGATTTCTTCGGACACGTTCCAGCAGCGCTCGCTGACTTCGTCTCCGCCCATATGGAAGATGTCCGGCTGGAATATCTCTGGAGATGAAATGTTGTTTGTCAAGTTAATAAAAAAATACAATATGTAGGTATGTACCTAAATACTAATACCTACCCGTAGCCAATTACGATTTTATAATTGTTGGAAACTAATCAGAAGTTATATAAGTATATAATTATTATCGAACAAAATTCATGATAATGCCTTTTAACTAGTCTAAATGAGGTCAGGCTATTTATAAGCGGACCGTAACTGAAATAAACGGGTTAATTGAGAATGCTTTAGTATGTTAAATTACGAATGCAGAATTACAACGGTGTATTGCCCTTTAGACCAAATAATTTTCGCCAAATTTCACTTCCCAACAAACTTATCGCAGTAGTTTCATTTTCCAAATGAATCTTTAGCAAATTAAATTTGTACTTCGTTCATTTATTTGGTCAAATTGCCATTCGGCGTCCTTTACATTTTCAAGTTTTATTAAGACAAAACGTATTTAGCAAACGTTTCCTATTGACTAATACGTACATATTAACATACACATACAGAATCAATACTTATTTTTTATCTTATAAGGCCCTTACGAGCGTGTACACTTGCCTTAGGGCCTGTTTACATATCGATTAGTGTTTAGTACATTTGCTACTAAACATAAGTACTATCTCGGACTACCGATGTTCGAAATGACAATGATATGTCATAGTTTTCAATTGTTTGGTTGAGTTAAATGAAAATTCCGTGTTACAACAACGCTATATGCAACATTTAAGTATTTTTTATAAAAATATACCCCACAGTTAACGGAATTCAATAAAAACACGGTATATAATTATATTTTTTATTAGAGATACTTTTTAATTGTTATGGTTCACCAACTTACATCCTTTCGCCTAACATTAACATAATGTTAATATAGTAAAATTAATCTTTAAAAAAAAAGTAAGACCGACTTCAAAAAGGATAAATAAAGTATTATCCCGTTTTAAATGCGCTAAGTTGCTAGCCAGTTTCCTTTAGTGTAGGTACATACTGTATAATATTATCACGTGAGGCAATTAGAAAATAGTTTACCTGCCATATCCGCGTAAATGTCTTCTAGCACATCGTACAACTCATCCCTCGTGGGGTTCAGCTGACCACACGGAGGCTCAACGCAGAACGAGGCCCAGGGTTCCGCCTGTCATCAAAACCATGTAAATATTAAATATTCGTTTTTCGAGCACACTTCAAGTGTGAAACTTAAGTCTTAATAAAACCAGTATTTTTACTCTAGAACTCTAGGTAGCTACTTTTATTTAGGCAGCCATCTGGGGGCGTCAATTAATTCAGGGGGTGGGGGAGGTTAGTGTTAAGCCGAATCTCACTAAAAATCACGTGGGGAAGACGTGAGGTTTTGGCAAATACCATGTAATTTTTTGCAGGAAAAAAATAGCGTAAAAATTTGAGTGAATTAGATTAATTAAAAGTAAAACATGTTTAGTAATCAATTATGCAAAATCTGACACAATTCTTCTACAGGTATCCATATATAATATAGATATAAATCCATGAATAAATGTAAAATTTGTAGGACAATGTATATTAAAGATTCGGTCCCCGTCGTCTTTACTACTCTTAATAAAAATAATAAAGCAAAGGGACGATGACGCATGTTGAGTTTTATAACAAAATGTAGTGAAATAATATCTAGCAAATGACCAATTTATTACAATGATTTAATAGCTGGGGGTCAGAGTAGGCAGGTCAGCAAAGTGTTTATAAAGAAATTAAAAATATCTGCAGCCTTTTCATCTTATTAAAGTACGTTATCCTTATACTCAGTAAAGAAATATCAACATGCGCATAGTAAATTAGATTGGTACGGCTTTTGTTACCTTGAAGCAGACGGTGAGGTTGGTGTCCTGCCAGCCCTCGCCGACGTGCGCGGGCGCGTCGAACTCGGGTAGCACGCGCACGCCGCGTACGCGCCCGTACTCCACAATCTCGCGCATCGCTGCTGGGGTGTACACCTAGAAGTACATAACGGGGCTTTATAAAACAAATCATACGCAACCGGCATGTGATGAAAAATAGTCTGGTCCTTTCAACACATGTCTCGCGCGTTTATGTCTTTGAAAGTACTACATTTTTGTCTACTGAGATACTTATCAATCTTCATTAAATATTTAGGGAATAAAAGTATTATTTTAGATGTTTCGTAGAATTGAAGGTCCCATTTTTCAGTTTTTCACATATATCGTGGAAATTTTGCGTCATGACTACTTACACAAAATGAATGCTGATTAAGTTTAATTTGATCGAGACATCCTCTCTTAAAAGTTTATTTGGGGCTCTCAGTTTTATCTTGATATCTACATCAGTGAAGCTACTAGGCCATGTTTGGTATCGATTTTGTATAAATTGGGAATGCGAAATTCATTTATGGTATCACATTGGCACTATTCTGAAGTAAAAACATATAAACATTAAACAAATACCTTGTTTTAAAACTCCTCTTCACGCTTAAACCCCTAAACCGATTTAGTTGAAATTTGGTATAGAGTTATTTTGAGTCCCGAGATAGGACATAAGATAGTTATCTCAAAAATTATCCTTTAAAGGTGTAAAATAGGATGTGAGGGGGGGGGGGAGAATTCAGCTTCTTCGCCGAAGCTGAATTCCTTAGGTTAATACTGTTTAAAATTAGATTCATGATTGGTATTATTTTCAATTGATGTAGATTACCCAAATTAAATCTAAATCGGTTCAGCGGTTATTGATTCCCCATGCAACTTCCACCCCACTTTTCACACCCTCAAAAGATGATTTTGGTTATAAAAACTATCCTATGTTCTGTACCGGAGGTCAAAATATCTCTATACCCAACGAAATCGGTTCAGGGCTATAACCGCGAAAATCGAAGTTCGTCAATTGCGGGCATTTTTCTCTGTCACTCTAATTACGTCTTAGTGAGAGTAAAAGAGAAAGATCCCCACAATTTGCGAATTTCGGTTTTCGCGGTAGGCCCCCCGCGCTTTAAGCGTGAAGAGGCGTTCAAAAAAAGTATTTTACTTAATTTTTGTTTTTTTATTTATTTAGCACCCCCGAATTTATACGAAAACGATATCAAACACGGCCTAACAGCTTCACTATATAAGAGCTAAAACTATACAAGATATGGAAAAACTTGACAAAATAAAACTTATAACAAATTCAATCAACTTTCATTTTGTATTAGTAGCCATGTCGCTAAGACTCATAATTTCCGAGATATACCTAATCGCAAAACCGAAAAATTAGACTTTCAAACTCTCCTCTCCCTCCCGGCTCAAGGGCTACGGCCGGGGACTTTTGATATGTTCACCTTCTAAGTATAACTAGTCCAAAGTTACGAAGTCAAACATTTTATTCCAAGCATTTCCTCTAAGTTTTTTTGACCATTCGTTGCCTGGCCTATAAGCTTAGTAAGTATTAAGTTTTAAGCGAATTTTAAACTTAATAATTATATGTTTTACCATACCTCCCATACAACTTATTATTATTAAGTAAGAAAACTGATGTATGGGAGTGAGCACTCTATGCTTACTTATTTCTCTATGCCCATAGTGAAAAGCATAAGATGCGATTACAGTTTGCTGTACCAAGTCATTCAACCATCAACGAGTAGAAAAATTGTTTTTGGGATTTTTAATTGGTAGCTTTCATTACTATTTTTTCAAGGTGACATGAAAATTACAAGTTATTGAGCGGAGAAGCGGGAGAAGCAAACATGTGAAGTGATTCTGTTTCTTTGCAATGTTATACTTTATAAATAATGTTGTGGTTGTACATTTTATAAATTATACGAGTAAATACTCTGATTCGTATTGTGCCCCTTCAACGATATTTATTAGGTTCCAATAAAAGAGTAATCTACCCTCCTAAGACTTACTAATCTACTGTACACCAACAGTAATTTATATAGATCAGTAGTTTTATAAACTTTCGTACCTTAGAAGGAGAGTAAGCACCATATTTCGAGAGCTTCGGTCTCCTCTCAGACACAAAGGGGAAGCTCTGGCTGTCCGTAATGTGCCAGTGGAAAGTGTTCAACTTCACGGCGGCCATTGCATCTATTGGTAAAATAAACTTCTAGTAATCAAATCACGGGTATAAAGATTGTATTATATAGTAGATATTCCAATATCAATTGCATACAAAAACATGCCCACTCTTTATGCAAGAGATGCGACATCATCATGCCTTACTTTACAACAAATTTATCCCCCGAACGCATACTTTTTACGCGACTTGCTTTTTTGTAGATATTCTATTATGAAATATCTGATTGTAAATACAAAATATGAGGCTACTCACCTATAGTTTTCTTAATAGAGTCCACGGTATAATAGTTCCTTGCTGTATCGAGAAGCAGTCCTCGGTATGGGTAGACCGGATTGTCTACAATGCTAACATCTCGAACGATCTGAAATAAAATCACATACTTACAGAAACCATACAATTATTCAAATTAATTTTAAACTTCCGCAGATTGTGTTATTCAATCCTACAGCCATTGATAGAGACACCTAGAGGCATTGTTTTTCAAATTCCTCCTCTGCTTTAACTTAAAGTACAAAATTCATTCGTAAAGTGGCCGTGCTCTTTTGCACTAGAGCGACCATAGAGTTATTTCTGGAAAAACAAGCGAAATAATTCTTAAAACAAACGATATTCAGAATTTAAAACTGTGATTGATCTGATATTGATACTTATGATGTTAGTCTCTGTGTATTACGAGTATCTCACTTGCGGTTGATTGGTGTGAGCGCGATGCAAAGAATCTGAATGCCACTCCATCAGAGGTAAATAATCTTTTCAATTTATTAAGCATAAAACTTGCGATGAGCCGTGAAATTAAATTCAAATATCAAAACAATCTGGCAATGTCATTGAAGCAAATAATAAAATGTGGATTTTAATACAAACTACCAAAAATTTAATCGCTAAAGTTAATAGTCAGTATAAAAGGAAGACCCATAAAAACATCTTTACGATATTCGAAGAAGGTATTCGTTAAAGGTTATTTCGGAACAACTTTTATTGGTATCTAAAACAACATACAATAGTACAGTAGGTGACTTACAGCAAATGGCTCGGAATTCGAGCTACACATACTGCTTGCGACCGGAGCGAACGGCAGATAAACATGGCACACTGCGGCCTCTACATAGACTCTAGTCTAGTGATACTAATGATGCCAGTGCAGTGTATCAGTAACACGGGCTAGACAGTGTATTATGAAGCGTTTACAAAGACCACGATCAGTGTCGAATTTGCCCTAAGGCTCGAGTGGGCCTGGGCCTAGGGCGGCTAGATATATAAAAAAATCGGCCAAGAGCATGTCGGGCCATGCTCAGAGTAGGTTTCCGTAGTTACTCTTCCGTCACAATAAGCTAAACTGGAGCTTAAAGTATGGTAGATTATTAACCAAGGGATGAACTGTGGGTGTACGTCTTTTTACTATGAAGGGGAAACTTTTTGGGGAAAAACTCAAAAACAGCTAAACTGATCATATCCGCTATAGTTTTCATTTAATGTCTTTCTTAAGCTCTACTTGCAATATTTTTTTCATATTTTTTGGACCTATGGTTCAAAAGTTAGAGGGGGGCACACATTTTTTTTTCTTTCGGAGCAATTATCTCCGAATATATTCACTTTATCTTTACTTTTATAAATGTTTGTTGAAGACCCCTATTAGTTTTGAAAGACCTTTCCAACGTTATCCCACACTGTAGGGTTGAAGCAAAAAAAAATGTTCACCCCCACTTTACGTGTAGGGGAAGTACCCTAAAAAAAATTATTTTTTAGATTTTATTGTGCTAAATTGTCGGCTTTATTGATTTATATATCCATGCCAAATTTCAGCTTTCTAGCACTAACAACCACGGAGCAAAGCCTCGGACAGACAGACAGACAGACAGACAGACAGACAGACGGACATGGCGAAACTATAATGGTTCCTAGTTGACTACGGAACCCTAAAAAAGAGCTGAGAAAAGGGCGGCTAGTACTTAATAAGGGATCTGGGGCAGTGCCTAGGTCGGCCAAGGCTACAAATTCGCCCGTGACCACGATAGATGCCATTTTACCTGTAACCTAATAGATTAGCTCGAATCATAGCAATTTAAATTGCTATGATTCGAGCAACACATCTGAGTAATAATATCCTATTCTATTTTAAGTATACAATAACAGGCCAGCTTTACTTTTTGTAAATACATTTTTTTAAATTTATACGAGTAAACGTGGGCGCAACTGAAATAATCAGTGGTCGTGGGCACTATTGGTACGGGCCTATGTGTGTGGTGACCGCAAGCTGTGTAAATTGCTTCGTCTAATAGTTTACGTGGCTTGTAATAAGTGTGAAATTACTAATTACTAATGCCACGTTCATGCAAAAATCCATTTATGTTACTGTATATCAGATAAGTATTATGTAGCAGGTACCTACACACCTATCTGCCGATAAAAAAGTGTGTTCCACATAGATTTATGCCAAGATACCCATTAAATATTATCAGTTATTGACCTAAAAGATAACTTACCAAGAGATGATCTCTGATATCATCGTAAAGAATGAGCTGAGAGAGTGTTTCTAGGCCATGGCGGACTCCGAAAAACGACCCTCCAGTTACAAAGGCTTCCACTTTATCGTTGTTCCCGGATATTTTCAGTGTGTAGTTTTCACGCATGTCCAAGGAAAAATCTATGAACAAATCGTTAAACAATGAACATGTTTAACAACAGTAACATTTTAAAATACATGTAATAACTGATGTTTATCTTTGCTTAAAAGTGTGTGAGGATAAGCATAACATTTCAGCAAGATACGACACAAGGAAATACAAACAATTCATCATGCAACATCATAATCTAAAGGTACCCAATTTGACGATGTAGTTATCGGTTTCTTGGTTTTTATTAAACTACCTAAATTTGTATAAAAACGCAGGACTGATATTATGTGTCGTCAAATTTATGACCCTTATAAAAGACCCTACATTCAAATGTTATCACTAATTTTATTTGCAAAGTTCAAAATAACGCTTTGAACCGCTCATGTTGTTGACTTTGCTTATTTGAGTTCAACATCCCCAATGGCGACTTGAGAACCGGTCGACCGTATACATTTTGAGATCGCTCAGTGATAGGTATTCTAATCCGATTCATTTGAACAAGAGATCATTGATCCTTAAACGAAATACTAGTTTCCTTCGTGAAAAGAACGGTAGTTTGATATTTATCTGTGATAAAAAGAATTAAACAATGAGTTCACTATATCAGTAACCAACTGCGGCCCGCGGCTTTATCGGAAATTCCATCCATCATCTCATCTTAACGCTTTTCTGGTAAGAAGCCAATCCCAAAAAACCTAAGTACTTACTTAATCCTAAGAATTGACGCCTATAGGGCCAACTAGACATTCTTGATATTAATCCTTTTAAAACACATAATATATCCTACATACATATTACGAACACGACTTATCAGCGCTAATTTCGGACCTCCACCTTATATTTGAGTCGATATTCGTTGGAAATACTACCACCCTTTGTTCGTTGGAAATACATATAATAAGTGGGGTCTTTAACCTCATTTCTAACCGACATTAATTGTTCATACCGAACCGGGATCGACGACGCGACGTACCAACTATTTAGGTGAAAATACGCGAAGGAGAGCTCTTAATCAGACTAATAGAATATTTATCGGGACAGTAAACTATTCTACATATAATGTAAGCTAGGTATACGAACCGCCGTTATCGGGATCCTGGTTGATAAGATGCACATCTAACACCTTGCCTTTGGTTTTCGGCGTCGCATCTTTGGGTATGGCTAGAGCCACAATACTGAGGAATCTCTGTAAAAAGATTTTTATATTTATCTATTTACACACACACCACTTGTACTTGTTAGACAGGATAGAGGGAAAGAGGGATACAGTAGTATAGAAAATTATAGTGTTTACAACAGCAAGAGCATTGAGTACATTGAACTGATATCTACACAATAAGGTTAGGTAGGTGGGGTAAGAGAAACAGAAGAGAAACAATTATAGTTTTTAGATACTTAAACATATTAAAACTAAATTAAATTATAATACTAAAAATAAAACTAATGCATAACAAAATCAACTTAAAATACTTATCTTGCCCCGAGCAAAATAAACTATGTTTAAGAGAAACATGAAACCCCACCTGACCTCATTAATGAATGATTTAACAATCATCAATACATCATTAAATAATACTTAGGCCCGATTATGAACGTCATTATATCTACGACACCTATTACGTATTTAAAAAAGCGGCCAAGTGCGAGTCGGACTCGCGCATGAAGGGTTCCGTGCCATTTATGACGTATTAAAAAAAATCTACTTACTAGATCTCGTTCAACATTTTACCACTTAGGACACACATTTTACCAATTTGGAAGTGTCTCTCGCGCAAACTATTCAGTTTAGAAAAAAATGATATTAGAAACCTCAATATCATTTTTGAAGACCTATCCGTAGATACACCACACGTATGGGTTTGATGAAAAAAAAAAATATTTTTTATTTTATGACTTATTAAAAAAACTACTTACTAGATCTCGTTCAAACCAATTTTCGGTGGAAGTTTGCATGGTAATGTATATGATACATTTTTTTTAGATTTTTCATTCTGTTATTTTAGAAGTTACGGGGGTGGGACACACATTTTTTCACTTTGGAAGAGTCTCTCGCGCAAACTATTCAGTTTAGAAAAAAATTATATTAGAAACCTAAATATCATTTTCGAAGACCTATCCCTAGATACCCCACACGTATGGGTTTGATGAAAAAAAATTTCTTTTTAATTTTTATGACGTATTAAAAAAAAACTACTTACTAGATCTCGTTCGAACCAATTTTCGGTGGAAGTTTGCATGGCAATGTATATCATATATTTTTTTTAGATTTTTCATTCTGTTATTTTAGAAGTTACGGGGGGGGGACACACTTTTTACCACTTTGGAAGTGTCTCTCGCGCAAACTATTCAGTTTAGAAAAAAATGATATTAGAAACCTCAATATCATTTTTAAAGACCTATCCATAGATACCCCACACGGATGGGTTTGATGAAAAAAGATTTTTTGAGTTTCAGTTCTAAGTATGGGGAACCCCCAAAATTTATTGTTTTTTTTTCTATTTTTGTGTAAACATCATAATGCGGTTCATAGGATACATCTAATTACCAAGTTTGAACAGTATAGCTTTTATAGTTTCGGAAAAAAGTGGCTGTGACAGAATCGGACAGACAGACGGACATGACGAATCTATAAGGGTTCCGTTTTTTGCCATTTGGCTACGGAACCCTAAAAAGCGGCCAAGTGCGAGTCGAACTCGCGCATGAAGGGTTCCGTACCATTTATGACGTATTAAAAAAAATCTACTTACTAGATCTTGTTCAACATTTTACCACTTTGGACACACATTTTACCACTTTGGAAGTGTCTCTCGCGCAAACTATTCAGTTTATAAAAAAATGATACTAAAAACCTCAATATCATTTTTGAAGACCTATCCGTAGATACCCCACACGTATGGGTTTGATGAAAAAAAAAAATATTTTTATTTTATGAATTTTTAAAAAACCTACTTACTAGATCTCGTTCAAACCAATTTTCGGTGGAAGTTTGCATGGTAATGTATATCATATATTTTTCATTCTGTTATTTTAGAAGTTACAGGGGGGAGACACACATTATTTCACTTTGGAAGTGTCTCTCGCGCAAACTATTCAGTTTAGAAAAAAATGATGTTAGGAACCTAAATATCATTTTTGAAGACCTATCCATAAATTTAAATACCCCACACGTATGGGTTTGATGAAAAAAAAAATTTTTTTTTTAATTTTATGACGTATTAAAAAAACTACTTACTAGATCTCGTTCAAACCAATTTTCGGTGGAAGTTTGCATGGTAATGTATATGATATATTTTTTTTAGATTTTTCATTCTGTTATTTTAGAAGTTACGATGGGGGGGGGGGGGACACACATTTTTTCACTTTGGAAGAGTCTCTCGCGCAAACTATTCAGTTTAGAAAAAAATTATATAAGAAACCTAAATATCATTTTCGAAGACCTATCCCTAGATACCCCACACGTACCTACTTATGGGTTTGATGACAATTTTTTTTTTTTAATTTTATGACGTATTTAAAGAAAACTACTTACTAGGTCTCGTTCAAACCAATTTTCAGTAGAACTTTGCATGACAATGTATATCATATATTTTTTTTAGATTTTTCATTCTGTTCTTTTAGAAGTTACGGGGGGGGGGGACACATTTTACCACTTTGGAAGTGTCTCTCGCGCAAACTATTCAGCTTAGAAAAAAATGATATTAGAAACCTCAATATCATTTTTAAAGACCTATCCATAGATACCCCACACGTATGGGTTTGATGAAAAAAGATTTTTTGAGTTTCAGTTCTAAGTATGGGGAACCCCCAAAAAACATTTTTTTTTTCTATTTTTGTGTAAACATCCTAATGCGGTTCATAGAATACATCTACTTACCAAGTTTGAACAGTATAGCTCTTATAGTTTCGGAAAAAAGTGGCGGTGACATAATCGGACAGACAGACAGACATGACGAATCTATAAGGGTTCCGTTTTTTGCCATTTGGCTACGGAACCCTGAAAAGCGGCCAAGTGCGAGTCGGACTCGCCCATGAAGGGTTCCGTACCATTTATGACGTATTAAAAAAAAACTACTTACTAGATCTCGTTCAAACCAATTTTCGGTGAAAGTTTGCATGGCAATGTATATATCATATATTTTTTTAGATTTTTCATTCTGTTATTTTAGAAGTTACGGGGGGGGGGACACATTTTACCACTTTGGAAGTGTCTCTCGCGCAAACTATTCAGTTTCGAAAAAAACGATATTAGAAACCTCAATATCATTTTTGAAGACCTATCCACACGTACCAAGTACCTTTTTTCATCAAACCCACACGTATGGGTTTGATGAAAAAAGAATTTTTGAGTTTCAGTTCTAAGTATGGGGAACGCCCAAAATTTGTTGTTTTTTTTTCTATTTTTGTGCGTAAATCTTAAAGCGGTTCATAGAATACATCTACTTACCAAGTTTGAACAGTATAGCTCTTATAGTTGCGGAAAAAAGTGGCTGGAATATAATCGGACAGACAGACGGACATGACGAATCTATAAGGGTTTTTTGCCATTTGGCTACGGAACCCTAAAAAGAAGCCGCGAAGATCGAAAATTTTCGAGCGAAAGAGAAGGAAGATACTGAACTTTCCACATTTGATGTTCGCGGTAAGTGGCAGGTTTTTGAGAGTAGAGACAAGTTTTTAGTATTTGTATGAATAATTTGTTTCACAAAAAGGTAAATAGTTCGTCTAATTATTTTTATGATAACAATTTGATCCTTTCCACGTTATTTAATCATTAATCTCAGTTAATTATGATCGGTGAGTAGGTACCTGAAAAGCTGCCTGCATCAGTTTGTCAGTCTCACCATGGCGGTCAATCTTCATCTCGATGCTATTCAGGTTGATCTTGGAGAGGAAGTTACCGAGATCCGTGTCGCCGGTGGGCCTCGGCCAGAGGAGACCTGAAAATAGTGCTATTATAGACTATTTGTGGTTAGTCTAGACATTGGCCTGATTCTGAGCTAAAGTGAGAAGTTTATAGTTGTTATAGTTTCGGAAAAAAGTGACTGTGACATAATCGGACAGACAGACGGACATGACGAATCCATAAGGGTTCCGTTTTTTGCCATTTGGCTACGGAACCCTAAAAATCTATTAAAGTACCAAAAAACAGTCATAGTTACTCCATACAAAAATGAACTGTCATAGGGATCATCATTCACCGCGTCAAGTATAAACAGTGCCGGATTAACTATTAAGTCTAGGGGGGCACCAAAATCATAGGAAAAAAAAACGCGCAGGCTGCATCAGCATCGCAGTCGTAGTGTAGTACTTATGTACACGAAACTTCTTGATACGTGTGCAAGTACCCATCTAATAACGAAGGGTCGTAAGAGAGTGAGGACACGTAAGCACATCTCCAACCTTACGAGGAGGCCATCAAAGCTCATGGCCAAAAAATCTTACCGTCGGGCTTGTGGCCAACCGATTTTCTCGACGTAGATTACCGATTTTGTAGCGTATTTTGGTCTCTTGCACACCAGATGTGTCGGCCAGGCCGAGTTGCTGCTTGATTTATTTGGTCCTAAATGCGTGTAATCCCAGTTTGCTCTATCCCAGGAGGTGTGCAAACATTTTGTGATCCTTAGGAGATATTTTTTTCCTTTGGATTGCCAAACCACTCGATGTAGAAGGAACCCACTATCAATTACAATAGCACTTGGTGGATCAGACACTGGTAAGAAAGCGTTTTCGGATTATTAACATGATTTTACCAAAAATAAAAATGTCGACCTTTTTTTACAATTTAGGTACTACGAATACATATTAAGGTACCTTAAATCAATCAATCAATCAATATATTTTATTCCAAGAACATAGTTAAATTACATTTCGGATCCTCAGATATCAATTTTAATAATACTCGTAATTAGAACAAATTTTCCGTCGGCTGTACCGTTTTCGATTTACAACCAAAACAACTGAAAAAGAGGAAACATTTATGAACACCTGGAATGGAGCAAACTCGGATTACACGTATTTTTAGGTCGAAAAAATCTAATTGTATTGGCCTAATTGTGACACATTATAATTTAAGAAAACGGGACTTATTCGCGTTTGATTAAGTTCTAAAATTACCTCCAACGTCAAAATAATGATGGCGACTTTACACAGTCTTCTCCGAGACCATGGGGACAACGCCGTCCTTGAAACGTCGGGTCAGAGGTAATTTTAAAACTTACCCCATTAAGTTCCGTTTTCGTAAACAATAATTTGCTATTTAAGACATTTGTGGCCATTGGTACTTGTTCTGACAAAAACCAATGGCCAATGGCTAAGCCCCTACTGAAGCTCGGCCTTTGCCCTCACATGAATGAGCTTCGCAGGAAAGCTCTAGAGGTTGCAAAATCCTGTGCGGAATACTGCCCATGTCTTACGTCTTCGCTTACATTTGGACCATGGTTGGCTCGGCCTCCGGACTTATGCGAAGCACGGTCTTCGAATTTGCTTACACTTGACCTTACCTACTCTTGGAACATTACTACTGCAGTTCTGTCAATTTCCGTGATAAAATGATGTGACGGATTGAAAATTCTATTCTCAGAAGTAATGCATAATGGCAATAAACGTCACTCAATTTACCAAGAAAATTCAATGTAATCTTGATGAGGGGGCACCATGGTCTAGAAATGCTTAGGGCACCAAAATGTCTTAATCCGGCACTGAGTATAAATTCGTATTATGACGGGTTTGGCTGGTTGTAAGAAAAAAATTGTAGTCATAGGCCTATGATATTTTTTCAGCCACTCTGATTAAATTAAAGGCCAGCCCGCGTATCCAACGTGCCAATCGTAAACGCTCAGTAGTAGCGTAGCGTATTCAAATCTCTCTATCTATCTTCCATAATATTAGTGCGACAGTGACAGTTGCGTTTCGTTTGCTACGGAGCATTAACGATTGGCATGTTGGCTACACGGGCTGTCCAGACAGGATGATCAACTCTACTGATTTGATCAGAAAAGAAACTAGCGTTAATCACCAGATTTTAAATTTATGATGCTCTTAATTAAAAAATGCCTCCAAACTCCAAACGTAATACTAGCGTCCATGTATTCTTGCGTCTGCACCTCCATTTTATCGGTAATATTGGACATAATAGGCGATGAAAATATGCGAGCAAAATTGGCGTTCGCGTCCGCACGGCCTGATTTGATCAGACAATTTAATCAGATTGGCGAAATTTTTTTCCCGTCTGATCTGACCTTAAAAGGATAGGTTAGGTTAGGTTAGGTTACCATATTCGTTGCAGAACATTTTGCAGGCCTCCAAGCTCAGGGCGGGTTCCTTGTTCTTGGGATCATGGCGTGTCTTGAGACATTTGCCGCTGTCGCACGCCCATTTGTAGTCGTCGGCCGCGACGCTGCGAACACGAAATAGCGCAGTGATACCTAAAGCTACTAAATATCTCAATATAGTATCTATGGTTATAGGCCCCGGTTTCCGCACTAAGCCTACCTATAAACATCAGACAAATGTAAACCTTTAGGTTACCTGCATATATTATATATATATATGTATTATGAAGCTGAATAGCATACCTAAGTATCTATATGTAGATGCGGTTTTTCCCTTAACTGTAAAATTTTATGACCTACTGTTGGTGAAGATGTGTTTAACTTTTAAGTCCTAATAGATAGTTGAGGACTTGGGGAGTTTAAAGTCGACAAATCCTATTGGTAGGGAAATTAATAACCTTTATTTTTATTTTTATTTAAAGCCAAAAATAAGGCTTATTATATTAAAATTAGGGTATAGAAGATCACCGGTAGATTTATATAAAGAATATTTATTTAATAGGTTGGTCTGGCGAATCTGGTCATACTCCGCAAAAAAATAATAGAGACGGACCAAGCTAACCCTGCAAGGCATTTGAAACGAAAAGGTGTGGCAATGTCATCGTTAAAACGCCAAATTTTAAGAAAATATGAAGTTTATATAGACACTGCCTCACTTTGTTCTGTTCAAGTCTGTGCAATGTTTACTTAGATGGACTCTATCGAAGTCAGCCATTTCTTGCAATTTCAAGGTAGATCCCACACATTTAAAATGACGCTTATAGATCGTGTCATTCAGGAAGACGCGTGCCTTGACTCGTATTGGCATGTTATTAAAAGTTAGATTTGACAAATCTGCGCGTCATCGTGGATGACACCAACTATACCCTTATACATTCTAGACTGTTCTGTGGTTGATCCCATAGTGCAAGTCGATCACGACCTTAAAGTTGTAAAACTCTTCACCGGCTTCACCCCTATTTGCTATCGTAAACGTTTATCGTATCACACTTTGTTCCATAGACTGGTATTCTGTGGCAAAACGGATGCGGATGTGATGTTATTGCCGGTCCCAATAATAACAAATAAGTTTTAGTTCAGTTTGTTGCTATTTATCAAGAAGATGTAGATAAACTTTACGCATTTTGATGGATGAGATGAAGATATCGTGGACATATTGCTTTTTTATATCTTAGCGTGCCAATTGATATGCCGCCATGCCGTTAGCACTTAGCAGATACCTACCTATCTTTTTAAAAAAGAGCAGGGGGTTGTATCGGAGATATAACTGACATTATACGTTGATATTTCTGACATTGCCTCGGGGCGTCCATGGTGACGCATGGCTATTTCAATATTAGCGTCTGCGAACGATTTCGTCCGCGTAGAATTCGTTAAACTGAGCCCTACACCCTTCCGGCCCTCCCTCTTAGTTACCCCAATCCATGGCTATCCATCTAATGGCCAACCCCCACAGCACCTCTTTAGGCAATGAATTCTGGAATAATATATATCCTATGTTTTGTTCCAGATTATAAATTAGCTGTGTTCCTTCCCTTTTTAGGTGATGAAGGCACAAATATTCAAATATATTTACAAATACAAATAAGTTTATTTAATTACTTTTTACAGCAGTTCATAGGTAGATACAAATAGTAGGTAGGTAAGTAGTCCATCTTAGGTACAAAGTGTAGGTAAGTGTAAGTAATGCTAATGAAAAAGGTGCGGAAACCGCCCCAAAAATCACTTTTTTTTTACCATGATAGTATTTGTTGTATTTCTATGTTGTTAGCGATGCGCTCACTATAGGTACATATGTAACTAGTTAAGTTTATTTTTAAGGAAAAGTTGCCATGTTAAATACATACTTAGTTACTAATACTTAAGGTTCAAAATTGTATGACATGTTATGCAAGTAATGTGCACTACGTTGCTATGCGCCGGCGGCAGTCCGCTGCTAGACGCGATCGGTTTAACTCGACCCTGTATCCGAAAGTTAAAATAAAAGTTTCATTGTCAAGTTTACTCCTGCTTTCATTCCTCGCGCCAGTGCCTACCATTTACAAAGTGGTCTTCGAACCGGATAATGCCGATACACCGAACGCCTTCAAAAATGGAAACGCGTAGTGCGAAGGTACGTCGGGAGCACGCGGAACACATGGCGCGCGAGCAAGAACAAAGAAAAAGTGAGGTTATACCGCCGTGCAATGTAACTACGCCCGAAAAAATCGAGAAACCTTTGGATCCGATGGTCAAGAAGTTTCTACAATACAAATTAAATGCGACAAGCAGCATAAAGTCGGAACCAATGCAGCAATTTAAGCCAATTCCCGACATAAAGCCTGCCGCGTCACATGTGGGTGCCGTCCCGAGCAGCAAGGGCTCACGAAGATCGTCAGCCTCTAAAGAAGCCAGGCGAAAGCAATTAATTTTGGACGCCGCAAAGGAAAAGGCTGCGATTCAAATGGATCTAATTAATAAAACCTTAGACGCGCAACTTGCAGCTCTTAATAGTGACGAAGAGGACCTAGAAGAATACAGTTCACAATTCGATGGCAATGCACCTCTTCGCAAAGATATCAATGCGTGGGTTGAGCACCAAAGCATCCACACGGAACTACCTGAGGAGCAGCAAGCCCCCGACAATGGAGTCACAACGGACGCGCTGCACATTTCAGTTCCAGCACAGATGCCTGCACCTGTGATACCCTCTGCATTCACCGAGCAAGCCCAGCCGAGGCCAGCGTCTAGCTTAGCGCCGCGCGCCGCCGCCGATGGCTTCATGCCGGCAGCGCCGCCTGCGCCCGAAGGTACCGTCAGTGCGCTCAACCAAACAGTGCAATTATTAGCCGGCGCACTTAAAGACCTATCGACCGCTAGCAATCAAGTGCCTAACGCCAGTTTACTCAGCCGCATTAGCACGCCTAAGGACCTACCTGAATTTTCAGGTGACCAATTAGAATGGCTTCAGTTTAAACAGGCGTACCAGGAGTCTACTGAGGTCTGTAGATTTACAGATAAAGAAAATTTATGGAGGCTTCGTAAATGTCTTAAAGGAGCCGCACGTGATGCTGTCACTGCATTATTTATCAGCGCCACGTCGCCCGACCGGGTAATGTCGACCTTGGAGCTACGTTTTGGAAACCCCGACAGCATCATTTCTCGTATTCTGCAAGACATCAAGAAGCTACAGCCTTTGCAACTCGAATATCATAAGGATATAGTTATGTTCGCAGTGAAGGTTCAAAATTTCGTAGAAGCTGTGCGAGCAGTAGGACGCGAGGAGTACCTACATGGCATGAATATCGTCTCCATCATCCTATCCAAGCTGCCCACTGGGCTTATCTCCAAATGGTCAGACTACAGTTTTAAACTTCTCCAAGATGCCCGGAAATCGAGGTTAGTCATTCTATCGGATTTTCTTAATGACGAAGCATTAAAGATTTCTACAACTGCAAGTTTTTTAACAACTACGCGCAGCGATATGTATAAAAACAAATCTAGCGAACATTCATCTTCCCGTACACAAACTGTTTTACTACAAACTGAAGAAGGCGATTTAAAATGTTTATTTTGCCGAACAGCTGTGCATAAGATAACGGAATGCAAACCATTTAAGAAGGCGTTGCGAAAAATACGATGGCAACATGTAAAAAAACATGGTTTATGCTACAAATGCATTATCTCCAAGCATGAACGCGATACTTGCAAGGCCCCTGCGTGCGACAAGGACGGCTGCGGAGCTCCACATCATCGCCTACTACATTATCCGGTAAACAACAGTGCGCGTGACGTCACGGCGGCGCCCGCACCGCTGCCGAGTGCAAGTGTACCGAATAATAGTACCGCGATAAAAGAAGCCGCGCCGCGCGATCCCGCGTTCAAGCCAGTGACGGAAACTTTAACTCATATAAAAGCGACCGACAGCAGAGTGTTGTTAAAAGTAGTACCAGTGCGTGTACAGGGACCTAACGGTATGGTAAATAGCACCGCGCTATTGGACGATGGATCTTCCGTCTCGTTAATAAGTGCTAATCTCGCGCGACGCGTCGGACTACGTGGTAATTCACAGACATTGCGAGTTCACGGTGCGTTTAAAGATAACGAACTTGAGTACAAATCGACAAAAGTGAATGTCGACCTTAAAGGTATGGACAATAAGGTTTATAATGTTAAATTGCGTTGTGTTGAAGAATTGAGTTTGCCAATACAAACATTGTCTGTTTTAAAATTAGTTAATTACTCTCACCTAGCTGATATAAAACATAAATTTTGCACCACTGATTCAGAACCTGAATTATTATTAGGTCAAGATAACTTACATGTTGTAATACCTATTCAAATACGGGAGGGCAAATATAATGAGCCATCAGCTACACTCACCCGCCTCGGCTGGAGTGTCCATGGGAAAGTGTGCGTGCCGCGGACTGTCCGTCCGTCCAGGGGCCCGCCATCTGTCGCTGTGCATACTAACCTTTTAATTGCAGATAGCGGAGCAGATCACGATACCACATCAGATGAGTGCCTCCTAAGGGAAATCCACGAAGATGTTAGGCGCTCATTTTTGCTAGATTCCATGGGTGTGACGACGCACGTGCGGCAAAAGGCCGACGACGCCCGCGCCGTCGCGCAGCTGGAGCACTCCGCCGAGCTCATCGATGGGCGTTGGTACGTCGGCCTTCCGTGGAAGGACGAACACCGCCCCATGCCCGACTCCCGCCCAAACGCGCTTACCAGGATGAAGGGTATTGAGCGCAAAATGGGTAAGAATCCAGGTTTCGCCGAAAGGTACCGTGAAAGGGTCAATCATTTGTTAAAAAATGATTACGCTATGGAACTAATTAACACCGAGGTCACGCCGAAGACTTATTACTTACCTCATTTCGGCGTAGACAACCCCAATAAGCAAGAACTTCGTCTGGTCTTTGATGCTGCAAGTCAGGTAAGTGGTAGCTCCCTGAACGATTATTTGCTCACAGGACCTGACCTATTGTCATCACTTTTAGGTATAATGCTGCGCTTTCGGGAACATCCAATTGCAGTAACAGGTGACATTAGAGACATGTTCTTGAGAGTCAAGATCCATCAAGATGACCAGGACGCGCTGAGGTTTCTGTGGAGAAACAACCCCACAGAAAATATGAAGACGTACGCGATGACGTCACTTATTTTCGGCGCAAATTGTGCTCCATTTGTCGCGCAATTTGTAAAAAATAAAAACGCCCAGCGATTTGAATCGTCATTTCCCGCCGCCGTCGATGCCATCGTCAACTCGCACTACATGGACGACTACATCGACAGCCTGCCCGACGAGGCGACAGCGATCGAAATGGTAAAAAATGTCGGTTATATCCACAGGGCGGGCGGCTTTGAAATAAGAAATTGGACGAGCAACAGCGTCGCAGTTTTAAACAGCGTGCCAAAGGAGACCTTAGGCACTGCTGCTGTAAGGTTCAAAGTCGGCCAGCAACATGAGAGCGAGCGTACCTTAGGTCTCATTTGGTACCCTGCTGATGACATATTGGGCTTCGATCTGTCATTAAAACGTATACCGAGCGACGTACTTGAAGGTGAGAATAGGCCTACGAAACGTTTAATGTTAAGAGTAATTATGTCAATATTTGATGTACTAGGTTTTTTAGCACCCTTCACGATTCAAGGCCGAATTATGCTTCAAGAGGCTTGGCGCTTACAGGTGGATTGGGAGGATTACATTCCAGACCAAATTTATCACAAGTGGCGAAAATGGGTCGACCTTTTGAAGGTAATTAAAGATATCCGTATACCTAGGTGGTACTGCACAGCCGCGCGCAATGCGGTAAGGGACAGCCAATCGGCTACAGCGCGTGCGAGCGAAATGCAAGATTGTGTGGATCTCGTCGCAACGGCACCTACCTCTCCCCCTGCGACCCACGCACCTACGCACAGTGCTACGAAATGCTACGAGGGCGTAGCGGCATCTACATCTGCTACGACCGCATCGAGAAGTAAGTACTCATATTATAATAATTTACAAATGCATTTTTTTAGCGATGCATCTTCTCAGGCGATGTCAGCTGTGGGCTATTTGCGCTGGGAGGATAACGGCACTATTTATGTTGCATTTATTGCCAGCAAAAGCAGAGTTATGCCGATAAAACGGCTGACTATACCGAAGGCTGAGCTGCAAGCTGCATTGTTGTCTGCAAGACTAGCCAATGCAATTGGAAAGGAGCACAAACTGACGCCAACGAGGCGTTACTTCTGGTGTGACTCCTCAACTGTATTACATTGGATTCGCAACAAAAATCGTACGTATAAGGCCTTTGAAGCAAATCGCTTGGGGGAGATTGACGACCTTACCCGCGTTGACGAGTGGCGGTACATTCCTACGAAACTAAATGTTGCCGATTTAGCGACGCGGGACTCGTTTGATCTAGCCCTACAGAGCGAGTGGTTTAAAGGTCCTTCTTTTTTATACGCTGACGAAAGTCTATGGCCAAAGGATATAATACCGACCTGTAACGAGGAGGAGACAGGGGAATGCGTAGCAGTCGTCCAGGTGCGTGACGAACCTGCATGCATACCAGTGCCGGACCCACAGCGCTTCTCTTCGTGGCTTCGTCTCACCCGTGCCACGGCGGCAGTGCTAAAGTTCATCGCTAGGTGCAAAGGTCGGGCGGTCGAGATCGATTGCGCAATGATGGAGCGCGCTGAGATACTTTTACTAAAACACGCGCAAAACGAGTCTTTTGGGGAAGACTTAGCCAGAATTAAGGCGCACGGGGCTTTACATCGCGCAAGTAAGTTATTAAAATTATCACCCATTTTAGACGAACATGAACTACTTCGCGTGGGCGGGCGCATTGACGCCGCATCAGATGTGCCTCTGGACGTCAAGAGACCCGTGATCCTGGACGGCCGTCATCAGGTAGCACGCTTAATCGTCCGGCATTACCATGTGAAAGCGGCCCACGGAAGTCAGGAGATGGTGGTAAACGAAATAAAGCAAAGGTATTGGGTACTTAGACTTCGACCTACTGTAAAACTCGTGACGTCAAGGTGCATGTTGTGCAGGATAATGAAGAGCAAACCTCAGGTACCGCGCATGGGCGATTTACCAGAGGCCAGAATAGAACACCATCACCGACCCTTTTTTCACTGTGGGTTGGACCTTTTTGGGCCAATGGAGGTCGCGGTGGGTCGCCGCAGAGAGAAAAGATATGGTGTTCTATTCACATGCCTCACAGTGCGGGCGATTCATATCGAGCTGGTTGCCTCCCTTACAACCGACTCGCTTATCATGGCGTTGCGACGCATGGCGGCGCGGCGCGGCTGGCCGCGCCATCTGTACTCGGACAACGGTACTAATCTGAGGGGCGCCGACACAGAGTTGCGTCGGTCAATGGAGGCGCTAGATATGGACGTTCTAAAAGCTGAGGGGGTTAATAACAACATGGATTGGACTTTTATTCCCCCCGCCAGCCCCCATTGGGGTGGGGCGTGGGAACGTTTAATACGTTCAGTAAAGACGGCTCTCAAAGTCGTTTTAAAAGAACGAGCACCAAGGGACGAAGTTTTGACCACATTAATGGCAGAAGTTGAGAACATGGTCAACGGTCGTCCATTGGTGCACGTGTCTGTCGATCCTGCTGACGGTGAGTCTCTTACTCCTAATCATTTCCTTTTAGGGTCATCATCGCGACTCCCTCTTGTAGGAGAGTTCGATGATTCTGATCTCAACTTGAGGAAACTATGGCGGAAGGCGCAGAGGCTCGCTGACATGTTCTGGCAGAGGTGGCTAAGAGAAATCTTACCCACCCTCGTGCCTAGGACAAAGTGGCTAGAGGAGCGGAAGCCGCTAAAAGTAGGGGACCTCGTTCTGGTGGTAGATCCCAACTCTCCCCGCAATATGTGGCCGAAGGGATTGATCACGCAGGTAATTCCTGGCGCAGACGGACGGATCCGTTTAGTGGAGGTGAGGACGGCTACCGGGACTTACCGGAGGTCTGCGGCTCGCATCGCTCCTATTCCCGTAAGTTTAGAGTGCTGAGTCAGCACTGGGGTGGGGAGTGTTAGCGATGCGCTCACTATAGGTACATATGTAACTAGTTAAGTTTATTTTTAAGGAAAAGTTGCCATGTTAAATACATACTTAGTTACTAATACTTAAGGTTCAAAATTGTATGACATGTTATGCAAGTAATGTGCACTACGTTGCTATGCGCCGGCGGCAGTCCGCTGCTAGACGCGATCGGTTTAACTCGACCCTGTATCCGAAAGTTAAAATAAAAGTTTCATTGTCAAGTTTACTCCTGCTTTCATTCCTCGCGCCAGTGCCTACCATTTACATATGTACTATCAGTAGCTAAACTTTACTTAGCAATATAAAATATAACGAAATATTCATAAGTGAACCATACAAAGCTGTTGAGGGCAGTTTAAGTTTCGAAATAGTGACTTTAGCCAGAGAGTGCCAAACGAGTCGCCGGCTTAATTAAAACTGATTCATTAATAGCGATGCGATGTTTTTTTATCACCCTATTGTGTTATCCAGTTAATGAAACCATGGACTAATCGCTTAACGCGTCGATATATGTCTACAGTCATTAAGTCAACATCATTCGGCCAAGACGTCATCGGAAGATCGTTCGATTCATTAGGCATTATCTGATCTTCCGTTTGGAATTAAGAGTCTAATTATGAAGACAAATGGGTGCTGATGCTGATCATGCCATTAGGTCAACCACGAACCACGACAACAAGGTGATATATACTTTACTGTCGTTCTTCCCCAGAGGACGCTTTAAGCAACCGAATTTATTAATATTATTACTAATACTATAAATGAGGAAGTTTACATATTTTGAAGTATTGGGTATTTGTTGCCCAAGACGCAATAACAGAATAAAATCAGTAGTAAAAAGTAGAAAAAATTGGCACAGATAATATTTTTTATTCATCGAGATAAGTATAAGATATTATGTACCTACTTTTCATCCTAGAATTAATCTTCTATGAAATGTGGGTTATAATATAAGTTAGTATAGGTTGGTATAGCAGTACTAAAGAGGTGGAATGAGGAGGCAGTTAATAGACATCACGCAAACTGGATTTTTTTACTTATCAAGTACGATACTGCCTAGCCCTAAACATGCCATATATAATTTCAACGTATAATATAAATAGAACTAGGTATCTATTTTGTTCGTTTTTTTAACTTTCTGTAAGTCCTTATTCAATTTAACAACTAAATTAAATCGAATAAAATAATAATAATATATATATATATTTAAAAAACCCCTCATATGAACAGTCTCCCAGGTCTGTTCCCTGCGGAAGGGTGCCCATAAGGCTGGCTACGTTCCCTCGTTGAACGTTGAATAGAACTTCACTTACTTACATTTAAGTTCTTTTAATCTTGGAATAAGTATTCATGCTTATTAGTTAGTTCATTATTAGGTAGTACTGTATAGTATGTATAGACTGTATAGTATGTATAGTATGTAAAGACTGAAGTTCTGGCCCTTGACACAATTGCCAATTCCCAGATTGACATTAAACTCGGCCGAGACTCCTGGAACTGGACTCCTTAAATACCTGGGTAGCACCATCACAGCCAAGTGCCACCTTGAGAACGAAATAAACTGTAGAATAGGAGCCGCTGCAGCAGCATTCTTCGTTCAAAGGTGTTTCGGTCACACGACATAAAGCTCGCTACAAAAGTTGCTGTATACATGGCTATTGTCCTGCCAAATCTTCTATATGCTTCAGAAACGAGGTGCCTGTATCGGAAGCATATTCGCTCATTAGACAACTTCCATCTGAGATGCCTCCGCGACATTATGGGTGTCCACTGGTCCGACCGTCTTAGGAACACGGAGATCCTTAGACGTGTCGATGTCGCCGGAATAGAGGCCTACCTAATGAGACGACAGCTACGATGGTGCGGTCACGTCTCCCGGATGTCCCAGGACCGAGTCGCGAAACACATCTTCTACTGCGAACTGCAAAATGGTAAGCGAAAGCGAGGCGGCCAGTTTCTGCGGTTCAAAGATGTGTTGAAGCGGCATATGAAGAGAGCTCATATAGAGCCAACGACATGGGAGAGTCTAGCTGGTGACCGTCTACAGTGGAGGCATATTGTGCAGACGCAGGTGCGTGAATTCGAAGTCAGGCGACGCACAGAACTTGACGATAAGCGTGACGAGCTAAAGGCCAGACCACCAATGGCCATAACATATAATTACGTCGGAGGGATGCTGACCTGCAGCGAGTGTGGCCGCACATTCGCTGCTAAGATTGGCTACGTCAGTCACCTGAGAGCGCACTAGCGACACTCTCAGAGGTAGAAAGCAGTTGCTGTGGCCGAAAACGGCTAGGAGACGATGATGATGATGGTGATAGTATGTATTTAGAGACTCACCAAATTATAGCAAGCGCAATTTGAATAGCGCAAACTAATAATAATCTATCTAGCCACATCATATCTGAAACAAAGAAAAACAACGTTAGTTTTAGGCTGTGCCTAGGTACATGAGTCAAAATTATTATCTTTATCTTTTTTTGACCACCCTGTCACGCTTGTATATATCTTCTATCTAATAAATAAAAAAATCGAGTGCTACTGTATGTCTTTCTAGCTGTAGATTATATTTTACATGATAAAAATAAAAAATCGCACAAGTTACAAGATCCCTCGCGGAGCTAGAATCGCCGTGGCAACTCACCTCGCACAATTGATACAAAAGTGTTACGAGTCAAACTCACCTCAAGACTGGCACCACCTACTTGTTTTTCCGTATACGATATTGCATGCTAAAGATGACGATCAGAATCTATCATTGACGCAAAAAATTAAAAATAATTGTTCACCCCATTCTGTCCCGCCAGTTGTACAAGAAGGCCGTCCGTCAACCCTAAATCGGAAAAAAATAATTGAAAATAAGATCAGCGACGGTGATCTTAAGGGAGCTGCTCGCCTTCTTTTCTCGAGTGATGTGTTGTCTGCGGAAAACCCTGACACTCTATTGGCCCTACAGGCTAAGCATCCTACTGCTCCGGTAACCCCCTTTTTCTTTGATCCTCCGGTACCGACCGAGTCATGCCTGCACATCAAAGACGTGGATGTTTACAACGCCATCCTTTCTTTTAAAACTGGTTCGGCAGCAGGCTTAGACGGCCTGGCTCCTCAACATTTGAAAGATTTGACGGGCCCGTCTGTGGGAGATGCAGGCGTGCAACTCATCGCATGTATTGCTAGATTAATAAATTTTATGTACTCGGGCGGCATCCACTCGGATATTGTACCCATTATATACGGAGCAAATTTAATTGCACTTACTAAAAAAGACGGAGGTGTACGGCCAATAGCTGTTGGTTCAACGTTTCGCCGTTTGGCGTCTAAAATTGCAGTTCAGTACATTTTGGCAAAGTTGCAAAAAACTTTTGAACCTGTTCAATTAGGTTTCGGGGTCAGAGGAGGCTGTGAGGCTGCTGTGCATGCCCTCCGGTCTTATCTGGAGGCCGGTCAGTGTGAGGTTCTACTGAAAATCGATGTGAAGAATGCGTTCAATTCTTTAAACCGGGATACTTTGCTTTCTGAGGTTAAATCTCACATTCCTGAAATATACAATTACTTACTACATTGTTATGGGGATCCATCGAAGCTGATGTATCGTTCGAACGAATTGTCATCTGAAGTCGGTTGCCAGCAGGGAGATCCCCTGGGGCCCGCAATTTTTAGTTTAGGGATAAACAATATAATTAAAAAACTGTCATCAAAATTCAATGTGTGGTATTTGGATGATGGGACTCTAGGAGGTAACGTGGACTCAGTTCTGGCCGACCTTTCGCTGATAAATGATAAATTCAGATCCATCGGTCTAACGTTAAATTTTGATAAATGCGAACTTTACATTCCAGATACCTGTGTCGATATCAATAGTTTGATACAGAGATTCAATCAACTGGCACCCAATATTAAAATTCTTGATAGACGTACACTTTGCCTTCTAGGATCCCCAATATTCGAGGAAAGTTTTCCTGATTATATTCAAAATTCTGAATCAAAATTCCAAGATCATTCACACCGGTTACTCGAAATTAGTCCCCATTATGCACTCTCTATTATCAAATATTGTCTTTTCATTCCAAAGTTAACATACGTGCTCCGATGCTGCCCTTTGTGGAAAAATCGAGATCTTTTATCGCGAGTAGATAATTTAATTAAAAATAATTTAGAAAGTGTCCTTAACATTAAGTTTAGTGACCGGTCTTGGTGTCAAGGGTCCCTTCCCATCAGGCACGGTGGTTTAGGCATCCGTAGGATGTCGGGTGTAGCTTTGCCAGCTTTTTTTTTTGTCGTCGGTACATAGTTCGTTGGGTCTCATAGGGAAAATTCTTTGCACAAACTATGAGATCTCGGGCTTGAACGACGCAAAAAATGCGTGGCTGTATGCGTGCCCCGGTCAAGACATCCCTGAACATCCAGAGTCACAAAGAAATTGGGATGATCCATTGTGCAAATTGGCTTCAGTTACCCTTCTCGACCAGTGCAGCGCTGCGGAAAGAGCTCGACTCTTGGCAGCGGGCACTAGAGAAGCAGGGCACTGGCTCCGCGCGCATCCATCCCCTAAAATTGGAACTTTTTTAGAGCCCA
Organism: Cydia pomonella; assembly: GCF_033807575.1. Taxonomy (NCBI): domain Eukaryota; kingdom Metazoa; phylum Arthropoda; class Insecta; order Lepidoptera; family Tortricidae; genus Cydia; species Cydia pomonella. The sequence continues at coordinate 25,902,322 of NC_084704.1, read as the reverse complement.
ACACGCTCCGGCTCTCGATTTGCCTCCGTTTAGGTATTCCGGTGTGTGCCCCTCATCGTTGCCCCTGCGGTGCGGACGTTGACCACTTAGGTCACCACGGTCTCCCTGCCAGAGGAGCGCGGGCCGCTTTTCCAGACATGCCGCTCTTAACGACATCATCCGTCGGTCTCTTGCATCGGTTAATGTGCCTGCTCTATTGGAGCCGACCGGCATATTGAGAAGTGACGGCAAGAGACCTGACGGGATGTCCTTGATTCCGTGGAGTATGGGGCGGGTGCTGGTGTGGGATGCAACATGCGTGGACACGCTAGCCCCGTCACATCTCCACGGAACCTCGGTAAGGGCGGCAGCTGCTGCGGAGGCGGCTGAAAACGCAAAGGTGGGGAAATACCGCGGTCTCGGTGCCGAATACAGTTTTGTTCCGTTCGGCGTCGAGACCCTGGGTCCGTGGGGTCCTGGCGCTCTGAGTCTCCTTAGAGACCTTTCAAAGAGACTCAGGGACGCAACTGGGGACCGGAGAGCTGGCAGTTACCTCGCTCAACGCATCAGTCTGGCAGTTCAGCGGGGTAACGCAGCCAGCATCATCGGGACCTTGCCGCAGGGACCTTTTTTAGATTTAGTTTAGTTTAGTGTAGTTTTATTTTTGTATAGTCTGTATTTAGATTAATTGTAATTTTAAGTTTTTATTTATTGTTTCTGACATGTTTTTGTACCTTATATCCATGAATAAATATATATTCAAGTAAACATTCAGTTACAAGTAAATGTCATATTTTTGTCCACGAATAAAAAATAATTTAACACCTAATCTACCTACGTTGACTTTCCACTTGTTATCGTTCAGGTACTTTAATTACCTACGCAAAGGAAGACGAGATCACTTATAGTATGAATAAAATGATATGTTTCAAAACAATATACCTGTATATAGTATTTTTACTAGTCATTGTTTGGACATTAAAGTACATATTAGAAACTTGAATGCTATAATACCTATCCTTATAAAAAAAAATCCTTTACCTAGCCTACCTACCTTCATTCAATGACTGTGTACAGATTTAAGTACAGAAGTATTGATTGCTGTATTCAAAATTCACTTCAAAGTGTCTCAAAGTTATATTTTATCTTACGTGCAAATTTTTAAAAACGTCATATTCATATTTAATTCAAAATACATAAAACAACATAAAATAATTACATCCCGGGAATGGTTGGTAAAATCTAAATTATAGAAAACGGTTTCACATAAAACGCTTATCCTAAACTATTGAATATATTATGACCTTGAAATATAAACATTATATATGTTAAAAAAATACACACCAATAATATAATGGGCCATAAAAAGTTAAATAGAAAAAAATGCTAATAAAGTTTTAGAGCTAAATAAAGCTTGAATTCACTTTTCAATGGCGATGGCATCAAGACCTGTGAAATACCTTTTTAGGATTCCGTAGTCTGCCTGTCCATCCATGTGCTAAAAAGCTGCAATTTGGCATGGATGTGCATGCATGCATGCTATGCATGGCGACAGAAACTTTTGAACCATGGGTCCAAAAAATATGATAAAAATCGTAAAACAAACTATAGCGAACATGCTCGTTCGGACCGATATCATCGGTCCAGTCGTTTTTGAGTTATTGCAAAAAGTATTATCTTCTTTGAAAAAAGACATATGTTTCCTTTATGCTTGTAATGTGCCTCCATGCTACATTATACTTACTAATAGTCCCCGTTTAGCCTATTCTGAAAAAATGGTAACTACGGAACCCTACACTGAGCATAGTCCGATATGCTCTTGGCCGATTTATGGTTTTTTAAGACGGGGTAGAGGAGGGTAAAGTTTCAGATACTGACAAATTACCCCATTACACGCACAAACACTCTTCACGCACTCTAGCACAATTTACTGGGTCAGGTCAGTGACCCCGTATGTTTTTTTAAAGGTTGCATTTTGAGTTTGGTATTAACCACTGGCCTCCTTTGATGAATTCAATTCAAACTGTAAAAGCATTCCTTTGTAAGAAGACAGAGAAATAGCACGTTTTATCTAGCTTTCCTTCTGTTCATGTCATACATATATGAATATGACGTATTTAAATGTAAATAATTTGCCTAATTAATTTCATTGTTGACTTTCATCTTAAGATAGATTACAAGTCAGATAGATAATGTTATTTACTAATTACTACTATATGAATGACACTTTTGATAAGGTGCAACATGCAATGAATCAAAATTTAACATGTAAATAATGTTTTTTTTTTCGCCATCGCATCCAAACTAAAACTTTGTCAGATGATAGTTTATGCTCTTAGAAATAAATAATATCTTCAGCCGGCTTTATCGCAGTCGAAAGACCATCAGCTACATTGCAATTTCTATAGGGAGCGTGCATGAACTGTAGGAGACAGCACAGGAGCCGTCAGATTTTTGGCGCGAGGCGTAAATTTGATGTTTATTGTTCCGATGTAGCCCACAAGATGGCAGAGCCTACTATGCACAAGAAAACACGTGACGTATAAATGTACATGTTTATGATTCCGATTCAGGCCACAAGATGGCAGACCCTCCAACGCGCACGGTCCCTATTGAACTTCACTTTACGTTTAGTTAGTAGCAACTCGGTGCTGCTAGTATTCCATAATGACCCATCCCGTCGCTTTAATAAGGTGTAGGTGAAGTGCATACATTCACGTGAATGTATGTAGGTACTTTAACATACGTATTCTCTATTATTTTCAAAGATTACTGCCAATTTAATGGCTGATTGTACGATAATTTGGCAAATACATTAGCTACCTACATTTACTGCGGTGAGCAACATTTTAGGCTCAGTAAATCTAAGGTGGGCACGCTACATTCGTAGAAAATCAATAGTCCCATGCTAATGGGGTATCCGGGTCGCTACTCGTATACAAACCCACTAGGGTAGTTGCTTTAACCCATTTACCCACGCTTTACCAGTTCATAAGTTTAAGTTCCTTTTTTGTCGACCTGTCTGGCCTAGTGATAGTGATCCTAACTCTGAAGCAGATGGTCCCGGGTTCAAATCCTGGTAAGGGCATTTATTCGTGTGATGAGCACGGATATTTGTTCCTAAGTCATGGGTGTTTTCTATGTATTTAAGTATTTATAAATAAGTATGTATTATATATATCGTTGTCTAAGAACCTACAACACAAGCCTTATTGAGCTTTCTGTGGGACTTAGTCAATTTGTGTAATCATGTCCTAAAATATTTATTTATTTTTATCTTGGCGCTTTCCCGATTACGTCCTAGAGGAATCCGATCTGTAGATAATTTCGTTCATTTTCACTTTCTGAGCATGTTTGACCTTACTTTTTAAAGTAAATGGCGTTTATACTGAATCGTGTAATCATGCCGAAAATTGTGGCCTTTTTATCTTTCTTGAGAATGATGACATCCAGAATTAATAATATTTATGATGCGCTGAAAAAATCGTGATTTACCGGGCACAATAAAGCATAGTTTTTTATTTAACTGGCATAGTCGTCAATCCCTGTCAGTCTTCTGACAATATACATAAGTATTTAATGCCGTATCCTGTTAGACTGTTTTAGTAGGTATTAATTAGTATTTTATTATACTTAGTAGATATATTATAGTACCTACCATACCTACTTATATCTTTCTTAAATATTCATGTTGTAAGAAGAAGGCAAGTATTATTCATTGATTAGGAATATTCTAACAAGCGAGCGAAGCGAAGTTTTTACATTAACTCACGGACTCACGATTTAAAAAAAAAAACAAGTTGTAGCAGACTGAGAATATATTTGCAGGAAGTGAATTCCACTCCTTAGCCGTTCGCATGATAAAGCTGGATTCATTACGTTTAGTGCGGATCAGTGGCAGAATTTGACTTTTAATACAAAATGGGGGTTAATAATTATTGATTGATTGATTTTCTCCTTATTTGAATTCATTGGTCTAATCATGACCAAAATTGATAACTGAAGATCTGAAAAATGTCTGAAAAGGCCGTTTAATGCATTCACTGCCAACGTTTTCGTAGCGCTACGCTCGTAACCGACCTCAGCGTTTTCCCGCTTTGTAGAGGAAAGTGACTACGAACAGAGTGCACGACAATCAATACACGAGGGACAATGACAACAGATTCATATTAACACATTGAGTGCCGGTAACCCGCTCGGCGGATTCAATCGTAAATTTTTGCTCTAATCATAATGAAATGAAAATTTTTGTATTAAGCTGAGGATTTGAAGGACATAGGGACCTAACTTAAATCTGTATTCCAAATTATAAGAATACGGCACTCATCTTGAAATGTCACATTTTTTATTCTATGGCGTCGAAGTCTTCATGTCTATGAATCTACTCTATAAGTAGAGTGGTTTGGCAAACCGCGAGTTCTCCGTTCGGGACTATCTATAATTGTTCCAACTTATTTTGTTAGTCTTTCATAGTTCGGAAAGTAACATAAATACAATCCTAGATGATATTGTGTGTGACCCATCTCCGTGGAATATCTGATAGAGCGTGCAGAGTTAACGTATTTGTATAGGTAAGTACTTATTGCAGTACAGCGAGGAAATGCTGCCGTCATTTATACCCTATTTTAGTGTACTGTTATACATAGTTTTTTTAAAACAAATAATATTTGTCGTTTTCTGTTGTATGACAAGGTTATGGCCGAATAGAAATGACCCTATTGCGTGTGTTCTCTATAAAGTACGTGACACAGTGAAACGCGTGACGCAACCCTATCAAAAATGCCCGCTTCCACAAACTTAATTTGACAATGATTCAACAATATTTCACATAATGCGGGGAGACCTTTTCAGTAAAAAGTACCTACACAAATAATGTATTGTTATTCTTACGTTCTACAGCCGTCATCGGGTTGCGTTATTACGTCTTAGTGCAGGCGAGTCCGTGCAAACCAATAGTTTCTACTTCTAGTCTACTCGACAAGTTCAAAATGGTGAAAAATAGAGATACTACTCCTAAACATACGTCTGATAACTCATTGGATTTGGAATAATATTCGCAGCGTACAAAAAAATTGTAATCCAAAAAGGCGGAAAAAAGGATACATTTCTGTTTTCGCCTGTATCTCAAAAAGTATTAATATTTGAGAAAACTTAATAAAATATTATCAAAGAAGGGGAAATTTTAAATCAAAACCTCTTCACTTGCAAATCTGTATCTCCATTATTTATATTTTTTATTTAACGCTGAACATAGGTATTTACACATCACATCTGTACCCCTAGTGTAAATTTTATCGACGTCATAACGTGACGAACGCGTTTGCGTTAAGTCTCATTTTGTATAGGATTTTGAGTTTCCAAAACGTCCCGCTTGGCGCGCTCTTTCTAAATCCAATACAAAATGAGACTAAACGCAAACGCGTACGTCACGTTTCAAAATCGAATTTATTTACACTAGGGGTACAGATATATTTTTATTTGTTTTGAACCTGATTTTCGGATCGTCAGATAAAATAGATAGAAGTCAATTGATAAAGATAAGTCGGATAAAGATTGTTTTATAATGTATTATGTAAAAAAATATATATAGGAAATATTAATTTAGCGAATTATAAACCTGGAACGTTAACAAACGTAATTCTACAAAATTCTAACAAGGGTAAACCCATACAACAAACTACAAGATAAATGAGGACTCTCCCTGAAAACACAAATTAACAGGTAGGCGTAGGTGGCCAAGTCTCGCATGCTACATTTCCATCGTAAAAATTTAGTTATAAGGCTCCTGCTGTCATTTTTAGGGTACGGACCCGAAGCGTGACAACCCTATTTAATAATAGCCTCTGTCCGTCCGTCTGTACCTACACTTTAGATGGAGCATGTAAAGTTGTAGAACAAGAAACGTACCTAATAAATATAGACATATGTATACATATGTATAGACATATTTATCACGCACGTTTCTAGTAGCGGACGTCCTTAGTATATATTTTTGATTAGAAAAAAACACACGACGCGGTTAGTCTAACTCGCTACAGTAAATCCAAAAATCCGCTATTGGCCTGCCCTTCTACATATTAAAGTATAGTAGCAGTCGGTATGAAAACTGGAATACTTAAGCCTCTAGTACATACAAAAGCAAATATACATATGGCAGTTACAATGTTCAACTCTATTGACAGCTAATGAAGTTCAAATTTAAACAAATATTTTTTATGACTTGCACTAGAGGTGTATGAATTTACTAAATTTGTCAAATATGGCCATATTTCCTGGAGAAGGTTGTATTTAAATTCTATTTGATTTATTATTCTGGCACGGGTATTTAGGATAACACAGCACATTTTATATCTGAAATTTATTTCGCTTCTGATACTTATGGTGATGAATGTGATGAATCGATTTAGTCAGGATTGTCATTTCCTATTGTCACGAAACCGGTGTTTAAATTTTTCGCTGTCTGCCAATTATAATAAATTATTTATTAAAATTATCTTCTTCTTCACGTGCCATCTCCGTCCAGGAGGTTGGCGACCATATTATTAATTATTGAAATTGTCTTAGTTAACGTATATATCAATTTAAGTCTCCTATCGCCACAGTGATGCGTGTAGAATAATGTAATTGGACAAAAACCCCCATTGAATATCGCAAAAATTGTTATTACCAAGTAATACCCATACATTAAGATTACCACATGCCATTTTACCCTTCACTCCTTCAATATTGAGTGATAAGGGTAAGTACTTATACATATGTACTTACCCTCATCACGTTGTGTGCCATTTTTAGTGCAATTATTCGCGTCATCGCTCTTGACGCTATAATTTTTTGTGTGTTCCTAACAAGTGTGGGGTGTTGTGTTTGACATTCTGCAAATATTATTTCTATTTCATATGTATTAAAAGAGCAATGTACTTGGAGATACGCATTTTTTTACCCCTAACTGAAACTTTATCGGGTTGAATTGAAATTAACCGAACGCCACAGAAGAGATATCTATCTAGTTTTTATATTAAAGTAAAATTCCTTGCCGGTTTTGGCCAGTTTTCATTCTATTTTTTTTATGGTGCGGAAATTTCAGTATCGAGAATGGATCACTGCAATACATGGCACATCCAAAAGAAACTAGGTCTGACGGAGTTTTTAACCTTGTATTGACTAAATGTGACCTAAGTGGTAAATCTGAAAGCTCCTTTATAGATATCAAGATAACAAACAGTGATTATTCACATAAAATTTACACCAGATAGGAAAGCGTCGACAGGAAGCCAATAGATTAAAAAATATTTAGTTATTGTGTCTGTTTCCCGCAATGACGTCCATCTACATCGTCAGACGTCGTACCTACCGGGCCTTGGGAGACCAATAGCCCATTTTGGTGAAGCCAGTATTATATTATAACCAAACGACGACGAGTATAGGTACGACCTGGTTCAAAACAAGACGATCTAGTGAATTGTTGTAGGCCGCCCAGCTGTCTGCTCGTTTATGAAGTTGAACAAAATTAGTGCTTGGTATTTGGTATTAAACAAATAAATAATAGTTCTGGCGAGCTTCCCGTGACATGCAATTAGATAAATACCACTTTTAATAAAATGTGTTAAACAGTTTTGTAACATAATTCCATTTTCCTATTTGGGATCATTGTCATCGGCGCAACTCGACGTACGTGTCATTCACGATGACGCGTGCCTTGACTCGTAATATCATATTAATAAAGGTTAGATTTGACAAATCTGCGCGTCATCGTGCATGACACGAACTATAACTAAACTCTCTAAACTAAACGGAATTTTTTCATTAGTCCCTTTCCAATTCTACAAAATTAGGGTTGGCAAAAATTATTTCAAGAGTACTCAGGGGACAAAAGTTTAAGCCGGACAATAATATACCCGATCGTGCATTAATTAGGTCGTCAACAAACCTAGATGAAGCTATCAGGAACGGACGTTCTATCCAATATCTACTATTCATGTATTTTTATTGCAATTAACTGAGGCAGATCATGTAATATAATACAATGAGGCGATTGGTATGTTTTATTATGATCAGCTACTGACTGACGGACTGGTTTGAACGCTAGGCTGCATAAAGCTGGTTTATATTATGTTAAATGAGCAAATATAGAATATAATAAACTAGTTTTACTTAATTCCAAAACTCAGCTATCTTCAACTATAAAATCACCTCATTAAAAAGAAAATACCTAAATAAAATGGCTCCTTTTTTGATATTATGTAGTTGAATCTACTAGTAATTACATACGTATGTTACGTACGTATAAGTAGCTGAATTGGAGTATGAATGTAAAGTTCCTATTTTCCACATTTTATCGCAAGCCTAAAACGAAGTAACCGACATTTCATACAAGAATTAATTGTACTTGCATAAAAACAATAAAAAAAATTGATAAATATTTCCGCTAAAATTTGCTTCTGATTTTAGATTGAATTATCTTGTTAACATATGTATCTTGGTAACCTTGATGCAATGTAAGAAGAAAATAATATGGTAATATTTCAGTTTTTATCACTTCTTCAATCATTACACATTTTGTAAAAAAAATGTCCCTAACAGGTAAAGGCACCACCGCACAGTCAGCCTTTTGACCAATAAGAGTTATTAATCTTTTTACTATTCAATAATTTAATAAAGTTTAATTTTTATAAAGAATAAAACGTAATTGAATTAAGCTTTTAGAAATATTTCATTAAATATAATGAAAGGGCCTTTTTGCCAGTAATCAGCCCCCTGTGTACCAATGGACGGCCTTTAATTACCCAGTGTCCAGCCATCCCATTTTAAAGGCTGGCTATTGGGTTCTGAGTTCCATGATCTCAGTATCCAGTGGTTAATAGCCACAGGTTGACTACTCGCTATTTGATGTATTTCAATCAAATAAAGTCATAATAATGTAAATATTTAAAGGTACTTGATTTAATGGCTTACATTGCATTTGAAAATATAAACAAATCTTGAATACAAGAATTAATTGTACTTGCATAAAAACAATAAAAAAAATTGATAAATATTTGCGTTCAAATTTGCTTCTATTTCTAGATTTGAATTATCTTGTTATCATATGTATCTTGGTAACCTTGATGCATGTAAAAAGAAAATAATATGGTAATATTTCAGTTTTTATCACTTCTTCAATCATTTTGTAAAAACAATGAACACACAAATGTCACAAACAGAAGCAATAATGATCTGCTCTTGCTAATTCTACATTACTTTAGGAAATCTCCGAAAGATATTTACAAGCTCATAAAATTTTGATAGCATTTTTCTTTTACCTTGTTAATCCGCTATGCTCGCAAAACCGTATTTGAAAAACCAAATACTAAAGTACGCGTCCGCTCAGCAGCACGAATCGAACTAAATGCGATTTTCCCGCCTCTACGGCTGTTTGGTTGTGCTGTACATTCCTATTAGCAGGCAAATCGACCGTTTTCGTAGGTGAGCCAATGTTACTGTGGCCATAAGATAAGAACCACATTATGCGCTCACTCTTGTACAGGGCTGTTTCAACTTATTGTTAGCATATCGACTCGCCGGTGCTCGGTATGCGGTTGGAATAGCTCCAATGACCAGTCCAAATTAGTCATTATTGCCCAAGCTTAAGTACTATGTTATTAAAACTACTGTGAAAATCGTTAGACTTTTTAGGGTTCCGTAATCAACTAGGAACCCTTATAGTTTCGTCATGTCCGTCTACGTATATGTCCGTCGCGGCTTTGCTCCGTGATCGCTAGTGCTAGAGAGCTGCAATTTGGCACGGATACATAAACCATGCATGGCGACAAAACGGTAAAATAAAAACTACAAAAAACATTTTTAGGGTATCTGCCATACAAAATGTTCCCCTTTTATTTTTCCGCTTTAACCCAATCTCTCTGGTTTAGTCTGGGGTATCGATGGATAGATCTTTCAAAACGAAAGGGTCTCCTTATATTTTTTGATTTTCGTAAAGTTAAAGTTAATATTTTCGGAAATAATCGATCCCAACAAAAACATAAATGTGAACTGAGAGCCAAGTTCAATGTTAAGAATTTGTGTCATTGTTGACTCGCCGACAAAAGAATTGAGATCTATATGAAATTAGAAAGGACTTGACTTGGATAGTCTTTATTACCACAAACCAAATATTAGAAAATTAAAATAGACAAATAGCCTATACGTAAAAACTACTGACGACGAGTCAACAACGACACCTATTCTTAACATTGAACTTGGCTCTCTTTACGAGTACCTAAGTATGCGGATAAGTTTTTTTTGGTGAAAAGGGAGGGAGCATCTGTGCTGTTGCGCCATAGGATTATTCCATAAGAAAGCCAGGAATAACCGTATGCATAATATGTTGCAAGTGCTGTTTGAAAGTCGGTGGTTTTCTTTATTTCGCAAAGTGCATAAGTAAAATTTGAGAGTTTACTTCGAATGTGTTTAATGTGCGATTTCCATGTTATGTGACTATCTATGACTATTCCGAGTAGTGTAAATGTATCTACTACATCTAACTGTAAAGAATTGTGGCTGTAGTTAATAGCTAGTGCATTTTTCTGGTAGGGGTGAAAGGTCATTAATTTTGTTTTTTGGTAGTTTATTTCAAGGTGATGATCATGCATCCAGTCTGAGACATTGTTAAGAATATTGTTAATTTTGTCGTTTATGTGTGCTGTATCTTGACATGTTTTCAATACTTACTGAAATGTCATCGGCAAATAATATAGACTGTTCTTGTAGGGTGTTTGGTAGATCATTTATGTAGCATAAAAATAACAGGCATCCAATTACGCTGCCCTGAGGAATTGAGTAGGTGACAGGAGTGATTTCAGATTGGATATTTTTTATTATTCTAGTTTTGGAGTCGAAGTGTTCTATTTCTACGTATTGATTTCTGTTAATTAAATACGATGTAATCCATTTATGGGCTATTCCCCGAATTCCGATGCCGTATAGTTTATTCAGTAAGATTGGATATTGAACTTTATCATAAGCTTTAGTCATGTCTAGTAGTATTCCTATTGCGTATTCTTTTGAGTCTATTATATTGAGGATTGCTTGTATGTATTTAAAGACTGCTAAACTAGTTGAGTGATTTTTACGAAAACCATTTTGTGAATTATTCAATATTTTATTCTTTTCGCAGAAGGCGTATATTCGTGTACACATTGCTTTTTCAAATATTTTAGATGCTGTGGGTAGTAGGGCGATTGGACGATAGTTATTCGGATCTGTCTTAGTATTCTTTTTATGGACTGGTTTTACAATAGCCGTTTTCAATTGGTCGGGAAAGGCTCCTTCTTTGAATGACTGATTTATTAGAGTACATAACGGATAAGTAAGTTCTTCCGCACATTGTCTAATTAGTGTCGGAGGGAGACCGTCTACTCCGCAACTGTTTTTATTATTTAGTTTTTTAATAATTGTATAGTGTGGATGGCTTTCGCGTCGATTTCGCAGATTGTTCACGCCTTCGCGCCTTATTTTATTCCCCGTTTTTTGTCGGTATTTGGCCCGCGTCAAAGGAGACGCGAAGCGCGAACTTGCAAGACTCCACACTCGCACCGCGATTCGCTCACGAGTGTGGACTGTGGAGTCTACGTCAACGTCAACGATATGTTCGCTCCGCGAAGTCGCGCCGCGATTCACGCGCATATTCTGGAGGAGGCTTTTGATGTATAGGTACGCAAGGAATAGAATCTGCATAGGCAGAACTGTTGCAAAAGTGTCCAGCTGTCAGCCATAAATAATAGTTACAAATCTCTCCAGAGTAGCGCTAGAGTAGCTAAGAACCTAGGAGTTACTGACGGAGTGAAGTGCGCTGCCTATGATTAGATTTTTTTCTCAAGTATTCTAGGTATTGTAGCGCCACCTATTTAAGGTTTTTGTCGGACACTTTTTGGTATATAGAGATATTATTCCTTAGCTCAACGAGAGGGGGGGGGGGAGTTTAGGGTCGACAACGCGCATGGAACTCCTCTGAAGTTGCAGGCGTACATAGGCTACGGGGACTGCTTACCATCAGGCGGACGGTATGCTAGTTTGCTACCAACGTAGTATAAAAAAAAAACTACCTTCCATACCTAAACTTTGACTTAAAGCTCCAATTACATCCACACTTCCCGACATCATACTCATAATCAGTCCCGATTTCGGCCTGATAATCGTTTTTCGTTTCACGGAATATCAGCACATCCTTAACAATATTTGAAATATAAAAAATACTCTGAAAATACTTTGTCTCTAATTGCCAAAAACGTTCAATGTTTGATATTTTTGCATATGAACCATTTTATTTACATTTCAAAAATGTAAAGGATGTGCTGATGTTTGGTGAAACGGAAAAATACTCTTGATCGGGCCCGAAATCGGGTCTGGCCTATAACCGCGAAAATCGAAGTTCGTCAATTGGGGACATTACTCTCAGTCACTCTAATTACGTCTTAGTAAGAGTACAAGAGAAATATCCACGCAATTTGCGAATTTCGGTTTTTTTGGTAGGCTCCCAGGCCTGAAAAAGTGTGGATGTAATTGGCACGTGAAGTCCAACTTACAGGCACGGACCTAGATAAACCTTAATGCTTACAATACAAGTTATTTATTGAAAAATTGTTAAAATACACTGATGAATTATTTAAAATTTAAACTTGCAACACAGCACATAATGTCAAACTAACGTCATTACTACCAAACCAAAATGTATTGTAAACTTGTCAAAAGGTCAATACAATATAAGAGTTACATGAACATAAAGACTTAAGATTGTGTAACTAAAATAATGATTAGTTAGTACATTACATGCTTACTTGCCATAGAGTTTCGTAGTAAATCTTCAAAAATATGGACCCAGCTCTGCTTCGAGAACGGGAGGCTTTCAAGAAAAAGGCACTTGCGACACCCAGGTACGCGGACGCGACATACTTGGGAACTGACTGGGCAGCCAGCCAGCCGGCTAGTCGCTTACTTTCTCTCCCTCGCACGCGCGGGCCCGCACGCTTATATTGATGAGATTTCAGGGTCACTTTTCGGCAGGAACAGTAACGAAATTACTAGTATGAGTTTGTTTATTTCATGCTAATTTATTTTATAGTTATGAGACCTTACTTATTAGTAGTGATATATAGTTATGATTATATGATACATTGTTGTGAAATAGGAAATTAAGTAAATTTATTTTGCTTGGTACTGAAACATGTTATGAAGATTAGTTTTGCCTCCTTTATTTAGTTTCTTAGTAGAGTTGGAATATAAATTATCAAACTTCAAAGCTTATAACTTTATTATTATTCTTTTAGTGTTGAGAAGAAGAGAAGAGATGATTCATCACACTCCAAGGATGATAGCAAGAAGAAATCAAAACCATCATCAAGCTCGGTCAGCTCTGCACCGAAGCTTGATGCCTCCAAGTATGTATTTCAACATTTTAAACAGATTTATTTATTTTCCCTTCATTTAATAACATAATACAAAACCATTATTTCGGGTTTTCCAATAATATTAAATTATTAATTTACTTGTGTTTCATAAATTTTCAGCTATAAAACCATGTCTGGTAGCTCATCATACCGATTTGGTGTGCTGGCCCGTATTGTGCGCCACATGAGAGCCAGACACCAGGAAGGTGACGACCATCCCCTGACATTAGATGAAGTACTTGATGAGACTAACCAGTTGGATGTTGGTAATAAAGTTAAACAAGTAAGTTCATATATTTGTTTAGTAAACACTGGTTATTGTTATAAATATTTTATGTATTATATAACAAATAAAATATATATCTGTTAAAATTTTTAGTGGCTACAAACAGAGGCACTACAAAATAATCCAAAAATAGAATGCACTCCAGATGGTAAATACAATTTCAAACCAGTATACAAAATAAAGGATAAGAAATCCCTACTCAGGTATGTTTAGCAGGCTTTAGAATTTAGAATAACTTAAAAGAAAAAAGGTGAATGTTTTAGCAAGTGCTTGATATTAATTGACTTACATTTCAGATTACTAAAACAACAAGATCTAAAAGGTTTGGGAGGAATTTTGCTGGAAGATGTTCAAGAATCTCTGCCACATTGTGACAGAGCACTCAAAAACTTGGCTCAGGAAATCCTGTACATTACTCGACCTACTGACAAGAAGAAGATTCTATTTTATAATGATAAGACTGCAACATTAGATGTAAGATCAAATTTATAATTAAGTATAACTTCATTATTATATTCAAAAATGTCAAGGAAAAAATAGACTTTGATAGCTTATCTAATGCTTGATTTTATCACCAAAATTGTATCTCTTCCTGCATTTCTTAAATGCCTGTTAATAATGATAAATCATTTTATTTTTCAGGTAGATGAAGAATTTGTAAAACTTTGGCGAGCTACTGCTGTTGATGCCATGGATGATGCCAAAATCGAAGAATACCTGGAGAAGCAAGGAATCAAGTCAATGCAAGATCATGGGCCAAGGAAACCACTTGCTCCAAAACGTAAAAAGGCGTCACAAAAGAAAAGGCAATTTAAAAAACCAAGGGACAATGAGCATTTGGCAGATGTTTTGGAAACTTATGAGGATAACACTTTAACCCAAAAAGGCGTCTCTATAAAATAATGAATATAAATGATAATAAAAGTTTTCTTTTTATTTATTGTCAAACTAACAACGAAATTTTTTTATGTGGGGAACTGCCGCGAAAACCGAAATTCGCAAATTTTTCTCTTTTACTCTCACTAAGATGTAATATGACGACCAGTTTGGCCTAATGGGTAGTGACCTACGAAGCCGATGGTCCCGGGTTCAAATCCTGGTAAGGGCATTTATTCGTGTGATGAGCATGGATATTTGTTCCTGAGTCATGGGTGTCAGAAAAATGCTCGCATATGACGAACTTCGATTTTTGTAGTTAGCCCTGAGGGCCTACCGCGAACGACGTTCGACGTGTTGCCTATCTGTCGCACTTGTAAATTCGTACGTAAGCGTGACAGGGAGGCAACACGTCGAACGTGGTTCGCGGTAGGCCTGCATCTCTATCGCCTGAATTAGCAAGATAAAAGATAATAGCAATAGAGATTAGAGAGGCACATAAAAAATATATACACTACTTTCGTTTCTCTAATTCCTGATCAATGTTGCCAGGTAAGGTTATTAAAATTCGTATTTGTTATACTTGGACACAAAGAGTAACGTATGTAAGTGTAATCTCGGACACACCCACTTTATCAGTAGAAAACGGCGCGACATTTAAATTTTCTATGGGAAGTCGACTCATCGCGCCTACATTTTTTTAAATTAGCCGCCTTTTTCTTCTGACAAATTGGATGTGCCATATTATATCTGCGTTCTGTCAAATGTTATTTTCCGCCCGCCACAAAACGGTAGGTATATATATAAGTGATACAGTATTAGTCTGTCATGGCTTGTTGTTTTTATATTTTTCGGTATGACTAATTCACGGACTTATAAGATTATTCGGATAGGGTACATTGGCCAAAAAGTGTGTCCACATGAGAAGTCAAAGTGGGCCGTTGCATCTCTTTCTAATTAGGGTGACCGTGAGTTATATGTATCTGGGATATTAGGATAACGCGGAATATATAGTTTGGCCAAGATCTTTTCTCATTTATAAATTATTAACTAATATAAACAGGACCTAATCGCGTATTAAGTTTTATGTTTACATCCGACGTTCCGAGGATAGCGTTGTCCCCGTGGTCAGAGGCGTAGCGAGGGGGGGGGCTAGGGGGGCCATGGCCCCGGGCGGCACATGAGATGGGGCGGCAACGGTATTTAAAAAATATAAAATTAAGAAATCAATATTTTCAAATCAAGCCACGAAACGAACTAACGCACCGCGGGAGCGAACGGCGTGAGGCGGGTGTGCGGGGGCGGTCAATCGCTACCGGAGTGCGGCGTTCCAAACCACCGACGAGCTTACACGCTTGTCCGCTGGTTATAGGTATAACCTTTAACATGCCTATAACCCTATATGACGTCACATCAAATTTAACACGGCGCCTTCTGCGTGCGATCTACAGCCGGGCGCCCTCGGCGCCAACATTCGTTCAAAGATAGTTGGGCGCAGCCCTATAAACGTGGCGCGATACGCGCGGTTCAATGCCGGGCTCCTTCGGTGCCCTCATATTGAAAAAGTCGGGCGTAGCTCGACGTACGTGTCGCGCTGCGGGCAATCGAATAACGGGCGCTTTCGGCGCCCTCATGTAAAAGCATCGGGCGTAACCAAATTCATTGGGCGCTTTGCTGCTGTACAGAAGGCGCCCTGCCACAAAAATAATGTAAAACGACTTTAATAGTTATTTTCTGCCCTCCGGGCGGAAAGCGTCAACTTTGCTCCCGCTGCGCTAAACGAAGTTGCCGCTTTCCGTCTCCGTCGAGCAGAAAAATAGTATGCGCACCACGGGAGGATGCTCCCTTGGAACACAAATACATTTGTCTATTTTTTGCTGGAGGCGGAAAGCGGCAACTTCGTTTAGCGCAGCGGGAGCAAAGTTGACGCTTTCCGCCCGGAGGGCAGAAAATAATTAAATACGAAATTATAACCCCATAATTAATTAAATGTAAGGCAGACTACTGAAAAACGCGCTCTAAAACGTATGAAATAAGTAAACATTCTCACCTGAAATAATCATTTACCTTTACCTGAAGAGGGAAGAATAGCTTTGCGATCCTTGCGAAATAATAGTATTTTTTCTATTAAATTACATTTCGGAAGAAAACGTTTTCCAAACTAAAATCTTAACAAATCACTTTGATTTTGATGTCCGTCGCTTTAGCATAGTTTATTATAGGTTTCGCTTTTTTTAAGAATTATTTATGTATTTATTGTTTTCAAATTTTGAAAAAAAGGAAAACCTATAAACTTAGTTTTTTCATTGTGTCAATAATATACTAAAAAATCATGGAGAATGGAAAATATTTGAGAAGTGGCAAAACGTTTTATCTTTTTGTATGGACGATCACGTGCTATATACTCCCCTCTTAAAGCTTATGATGACCGGAGCATACGACCACGGCTATCCTTTGCATATTTTTGTGAATATTGAATATACACAATGAGAATCCGACAGATGTTAAAAGTGTATTCTTGACCGCAAGTTTAGAAACTAAAATGTCATATCAAGTTTTTTTTTAAATCCGACTTGTTATGAAGATAATGACAATTGTTCTGAAAATTCGTTTTTGTAACAACTCAGTGAAAAACGCCTTTATGGCTGCGACGACACAAGCACTATGTGGCCTTACTAAGAGACATTAAAGTTATAAAGGAAACTAGCAAAATTTTTTTGGCAAAAAAAAAACTATTTATTCGCTGTAAAGTATTTTTTTGCCAACATGTAAAAATAAATAACGTGTCGTGTGCAGAAAACACATACACACACACTTGTTTTGCCGAATTTGATCAAAATACAAATAATTTTTTTTGCTCCTTAAGACAGGAATACGTGGTTAAAATCTGACGGGTTTCTCGTTCATACCGTGTAATTGCATACACTGTATAAACGTACATAATTAAGTAAATTATGTTACATCGTATTTCTTTATTTAAAAGAAGTAAATGTACAATATTTTCTGTGTGATTATTTCAGATGTTTTTTTTTTCTTTTTGCATAATTTTAAGAGCCAAATTTTCAGTAGTTGAGTTTTAGTTGTTGAAGATATTTTTTGATTTTTTCCTTTTCCAACTAATTTTGTCTTGTCTATTAACTACTTAGTCAGGTCACAAGTTTTACAAATAATATGTTATACAAAGCTTTTAATAAATAAAGTTTGCCATGATTTGAAAGCTTGTTTTATACTGATATAAATGTAATATAATTATTTTAAAATGTAAAGTTCGTCTTTATTTACTACTTATTTATTTTGGAATTGTCGTTAGACGCGAATACACGCGAAATAAAAAATAAAATAAAATATAACTTTTTTTCGAATATTACATATGTTTGAACCCGGATCCGTCTTTAAACTACGTCCAAAAGAGAGGTATGGGCATTGTGAAAGTCATCTCCCTCTGTGTGGTAGGGCACAGAACAGCGGATGTCAATCCAGATCTGAAGCAGAGTCCAAATGGGGAAGTACCTCCACCTTACAGAAAACAGCAACTAAATAACTCTAGACCCTACTCAGGGTGCGGAGTGTCAGGGTCGCCAAAGCACATGTAACTCCTTTAGAGTTGCAGGCGTACATAGGCTACGGAGATTGCTTACCATCAGGTGGGCCGTATGCTTGTTTGCCACCGACCTAATATAATTTTTTTTGAATACTGTATCTATTACTTTTTATCAGTAAAAATCTTTGTGACAGAACTTATGACCTGACTAAGTGATGCTCATCATAAATTGGGGCGGCAAATTTTTGATCGGCCCCGGGCGGCAAACACATACGCTACGCCGCTGCCCGTGGTCTCGAAGAAGACTGGCTAAAGTTGACATCACTGACATCAACATCTTCTAGCCGCGTGAGTTTTTCGAACTACTCGCCCTTGGTCTTGTTTATTGACTTGAACATTTTGCGCACTAGGGATGTTACTCTGTCGGAACACTAACGATATCTCATTTTTCGACTGTCGATATTCGTTCTGGCTTCCACATACTAATAACTGGGGGCCTACCGCAAAAACCGAAATTCGCAAATTGCGGAGATCTTTGTCTATTGCTCTCACTAAGACGTAATAAGACAGAGAAAAACGCCCGCAATTGATGAACTTCGATTTTCGCGGTTATAGCCCTGGATTCCATGTGGATGAGATTTATATTTTCTAACTAAAATACTTAAGGTGTTACCATGCCGGACATGTGTTTGAAAATTAATAAATAGCAGCCGTTAGCCGCCACCGTCGAATTCAAAAATGGTCACGATTTTTCATTTGTAGTCTGCCTCTTCGCACTCGTGGTATGTTCATATGCGTGATGGCTTAGGTTTTGCACACTTTGACTATGTTTAATTCTTTAAGCGTCATCTACTCATCGTAGATCTGTGATTGCAACTAGTTTTCATATTTGCCGCCTTTTTCTAATGACGGAAATGTGTGTCCAACCTATATAGAATCGTTTACGTATATGTAAGTAAAGACTGCTTGTCAGTTTTTGCACAGTAGTCTAAGATACAGATTTTGCTCCTAAGCGCCAATTTTTCTTGAAGTCGTCGATGTCCTTCGCTTCCTTGCCCGTATTTTTTAGCTGCCGCTTCACGAGAGCCCAATATATCTCAATTGGCCGAAGCTCAGGACAGTTTGGTGGGTTCATCAATTTTGGCACTATCATGACACCATTGCGTTCATACCACTCTATTGCTGTTTTGGCATAATGACAAGAGGCAAGGTCCAGCCAAAATGCTACAGGCTCTGTGTGACTCCGTATAAAACGCAAAAGTCGTTATTGAAGGCACCGTTTCACAATTATATCTTGGCTAACAGTTCCGGTTGTGATGAAACTTTGACTTTTTCGACCACATGTACACAACGCTTGCCAAACTAAGAACTTTTTAGGGAATTTACACTTCTATTTTTTTTTTTAATTTGTCTGAAATACTTGTTTTGTCCGATGTTGTATAAAACTCCTGGCCAGGTAACCGTTTGTAATCAGCTACGACGTAAGTTTCGTCGTCCATTACTATGCAACTATATTTTGTCAAAATTTGTTCATACTGTTTGCGAGCTCTAGTTTTAGCAGATCCATTTTGTTTTTCTCGACGATTTGGTGCTGTTTGTACCTTAAAAGTCTTTAAGTTAGCCCTAGTTTTTACTTTTTGGACGTAGGATGCTGACATCTTTACTTTTTTAGCGACAGCACGAACCGACATTTTCGGATTTTTCTTAAATGCCTCTATAACCATCTTATCCTTACTTGTACTAACAGGACACCCATTTTTCCCGCTGCCTGGGGGCCTACCGCGAAAACCGAAATTCGCAAATTGCGGGGATCTTTCTCTTTTACTCTCACTAAGACGTAATTAGAGTGACAGAGAAAAATGCCCGCAATTGACAAATTACGATTTTCCCGGTAGCCGCCCTGGTTTCCGTGCAGTCGTCAAACGTTCCTCAAATCGTTTCAATACGTTTGCGAGCTTGCGACATGACAAATGCGGATTCAGTAAATGTTCGGAAACAATTTTATTACGCAAAGCTTCTTCTTTTGAGGACATCTTGATAATTATGGAATAATAATCAACAATACTAATGGGAATATGTAGAACGGTTGCTATAGCAACAAAAAACAGAGTGACATACATAATATCTAGCCAAAACAAAAAGTTTGGTATGAAAAGAAATGGTCAGATTTTATCGTGTACAGTCTTTAGTTAGTACAACCGTTTCAGTAATGCTATCATTCCACCAATTTAATCATGCCAAAATATAGACATATCTAATTAGATAAACTTACTTAAGTACTTAATAAGGATTGTGTAAAACTGATTCACATCGTGCCGACATCATGGTCACCCTAATGAGTTTGACAATTATCGTCTTGTATTTTTATCGTAAAATTGAATGATTGTGGTTCACCTGTGAAAATATATACCACAATCAGCAAAACTTTCACTTCTACAACCTGTCACACAACATTTTTTACATTTTTTTTAAATATTTCGCAATTAAATGCTGAGCCCCACTATTGATGTATTTTGGAAATATCTCGAAAATATGTGATCAAGTTGGGGATACCAATTAATATTCAAAGTTTCTACAATGTCTACAATATCAAATTTTTTTTGTTGTGCACATGCTTGGTTTTATCAGGTAATAATATTGACATCATAATTATTTACAAATTACTTAAAAGATTTGAGAACCGCACTCTGTATGTAGCACTAAAATAGTATAAGACATTCAGTAGTATATTGATATAAATACTACCACAATGGTATGTTTTTAACATTGGCAACATGTGCGAGTGAGACACCGCGCCCCACCTTTGCTTACTCAAGTGGACCGTTTTCTCTAGTCAAGAGCACCTTTCTGTCTCAGTAATAAGGTTCTTTTTACGATAACAAAAAAAGTTAAAGTGTGCTCCACTTTATATCTCCATGTACTTATTATAATATATAAATCAATAGACAAGAAGCCGTCCCGCGAACACCAAAATAGGGTTGTTTCCAATTTTTTGAGACGCTTGTATTACGTTCTATATTAACTAAAAGTTGCCCTAAAATTCAACTTTTATACTAAAAACGGCTTTAAATATGTTAAATTAACCAAATATATTATGACAGATGCTTTCGTGCCCAAAACGCTCTTTGAAAATTGTGACGTCACAGTTTACGGTTTGACACATAACTACATATACACGTAGAAGATACGAACTGTCCACTGACATCTGTCATTTGTTGTTTATCGCCTAACTGTCAACAGTGTCAATCCGAGAGTTGTGACGTCATCAGAATCTTCAAAGACGTTTCGAGTTTGGTCACGTGACGTGTGCTAAAAGATATTTTAAATTCAATATTTACAAAAATATGGTCATTACAGGTCCCCTAAAAGTAGTTTAACATGTTCTTATAATCCAAAAGATTTTATTGGGATACAATTCTGCCCTAAGATTTGTATATGGAAACAACCCTATTCTAAATACATACGCATTGCAAGCAAACAGATAAAATCCATATTTTCAAATATACCAAAAATATGTATATTTTAGAAGTTATTGATATGGCTCGGATTAGAGTCTGTGTGGAAAGAGAAGAATCGTGGAAAGTATGGGATGGGGCTCAATACATTCCACGACTCTTCTCTTTTTGAACAGACTCTAAAAGAAAAATGCCCGCGATTTGCGAACTCCGTTGTTCGCGGTAGGACCTTCGTTTAGAACATACAATTTTACTGGTTACTGGTAACTCAGAGCCAAATGTCATTTTCATTTATATACGTTATGTCATGTTAGCTTAATAAATGTAAATATAAATCAATCAATAAATACCTGATAAAAAATATACATTAATTATGGTGAATACACAGTTCGCGTTATCATGGGAAGCACACAAAAAGAACGTATGCAATGGTTTAAGTTCATTGCAACAGGTATAGTGTACAATTGAATACTAGGTAACAGCTTTTATACATGTTGTTACTTTGTTATTACTCACAATTAATAAATATGCCGCGATAATCATGGCATGTTTTTTTTTGCGAGGAATGTAAATTAAACAACAATGGTCCCCAGTAACCAAATATTCTCTCCAGAGTACAAACAGAACTTTTGTTTTGTTGAGGAGAGTAGTACAGGTCGAAAGTAAATATTTCCTCTGTGGCTTGTCAAAATTGGGCTATTTAAATAGTGATCCTTAAGGTTTAAATTATTGAATTTTTGGAATTTTTCAACAACAACTGCTCGATTTGGGCCTTGCCACAGAATAAAGGATAAAAGATATTATGAAATGTTAGCCAGTTTTGGCAATATTATTCAAATAAAAGTGACATTGCTTTGTGAAATATTGAGATAGCACAAGAAATAAAACATTGTTTTATCAACCACAACCTAGATGTAACGAAGGTTGTAAATGCAAATTAATTTATGATTTACAGAATGGTGAATTTGTAGACATGACTTTAGCTGCAGATGGTCACATGGTGAAAGTGCACCAAATTGTAATGGCACTGGCTAGCCCCTACATCAAGGATCTTATATCATCAGCACAGTGCCCTCATCCTGTCATATTCTTGAATGTATGTTTTTGGATCACATTTGTTGTACAGTTAGCAGCATACTATTTTTAGGTGTTTGTACTATCTCCAAATTTACCCAGCACACAATTTCCCACTATTAAAAATGAGTTGTATTTGGTCAATAAAAGTTTTTGCTTAAATATGTCAAACCTCAGCAATGTGGCAATAGCCCAGTATTAAAATATGTATGTCCTGTATAGTTTAGTTGCTTGTGGCACAATCTGTGGTAATTTTTGAGTACTAGTCAGAATTCTATCATTACCAATGAGCGGAATTCTTCATAGCAAAAATCAAACTGTCAGAAGGATTGACCAACTGTTTTATCGACTTATCGATGTTACGGAATAATATCGCATTAGGTATCCATAATCAACTTAAAAGATTATTCTGTAACATTTGACCTCTTTGATAAGCAACTTGCATCTCCGTATTAAAGTAAATCATGTCAGCGTCACATATGTCATTTATGTCACTTGAGTTTTCATGAGTGATTTCCGTGCCGTGTTACTAAAATGGTTAATCCTAAAAGAAAACAATAAAAAAATGGATACAGAAAGATTCTTATTTCAGTCTCAAAGAAGATTCTTCCACAATATATTGCTCTAAATTTACAAACTTTGAACTGTATAATACAGGACACTGTGTGACATAGGCTCATCAGCTAAATAGCTGCTCGCCTATAATTATATAATAATAATAATAATAATAAATGTTACGTTCATTTACATCATAAAAGTATTTTCTGTTTTATTCTTTACTATTATACCAAAATACAGTGGCGGTCAGCTAATTAGGGACACCGTTAATTTGTTTGTATGTATATCCAAAAGCCCGATTTCATTACTTTAACTTTGTTTCGTTAAGTGACAAATATTTATAGATAAGTCGATAAAACAGTTAGGTCAATCCCTCTGACAGTTTGATTTTTGCTATGAAGAATTCCGCTCATTGATCATTACTCTAGTTTATTGGTTCAAATGCAGTAAGGCAATAAAGAGGTGAAGTAGAGGGTGGAACCTGTCATTGGTTTTCGACTTGATTATAATGGTCTAAAACTCCATAATACAAAAGCTTATTCTATATGTAATCAGTGTGTAGGCCGAAAGAAAATTGTATATGTATATTAATTTTTTTTATTTATTTATAGAAATTTATCAGAAATATTTTTTTAAATATATTTTTCCTTAATCTACGATACCCGATTCTGTGTGCCTTTGGGCAAAGGCTTCCCCAATCTTCTCAACTCTTCTTTATTTTACACTAATCTGATCCATGTTTTCATGTCTTCCAGCCATGTCTTCGATTTTATCGGATCATCTTTTAAGATCTTATTATTAATTACTTAAATAAAAAAAGCGGTGAAAGCGGTGGTGGCCGAGTGGATATGACATTCGACTTTCAATCCGGAATTCCGGTCGTGGGTTCAAATCCTGGCTTGTACCAATGAGTTTTTCGGAACTTATGTACGAAATGTCATTTGATATTTACCACCAGCTTTTCGGTGAAGGAAAACATTGTGAGGAAACCTGCATACATCTGCGAAGAAATTCAAAGGTGTATGTGAAGTCCCCAATCCGCATTGGGCTAGCGTGGGGACTATAGCCGGAGCCCTCTCGCGCATGAGAAGAGGCTTGTGCCCAGCTGTGGGACGTATATAGGCTGAATTATTATTATTATTATTTTATTAATTAAATTATTATTCAACCTACAAAGTGAACTGCAAGTACAAACTTTAATATGAGCATAGCGCAGAACCAGTTGTACAGGAATAATTGGAAAAGCCTATGTGTAGCAGTTGATGTCTTTTGGCTGATATAATTACAATTTGTGACGTAAGACATGGTACAAATTTGCTAATCCATAACTAATGTTGAAGCAAGAGAGCCGGATCAGTGAAAAATTGGATTACTGGAAGTTAGAGCAAATCTGCACATAACTATTTCGATATGTTGTATACACTACAATAATAATTAGTTTATAGAAAATTCAACCATTGTACAGTTTAAGCCATTTATAACTTTAGGGAAGTGTGATAATATAATCATAAATAGAAAACTTGGACATAGAATGATCACTTGCATCTCAATTTTAGTGCCAGATTACTGGGTATATCTTACCATTGAAATGCCTAAATCTCTAGTAACTTTCTTACCTTATGTTACAGAGAATATCTTATTCAACATTATGCTCAATACTTGAGTACATATACACGGGGGAAGTGCTGGTGAACAGTGAAGACTTGAACCAACTCATAGAAGCTGGCAATGAATTACATATAAAGGGATTGGAAGACATGGTAAATCTATAAACTTTAATTTTTTCCTACATATAGCATACCTCGAGGTTTTGGGTTGCAAGAATGGTAAAATAGTTACAAAACTATGTCTTATAAATAGGTAAAAAGCTCAAAATGTGCTTAGAATTGTTAAAATAGTTTCTGGTTTTACCGTTTTTACTTATTTTTTGGCAAGTGTAAATTAAAATGGGAACATTTTACCCAAAACCAAAGGCTGTGAATATCAGTTAGTGATTTGTCTTTGTGTTAATATTTGTCTACTTTATTTTCTGACAAATATTTTCAGAAAATGAGCCAGTCTGCCCCTAGTAATCGGACCTCAGTTCACTATGAATCTACTGCACAATCACAAAATGATGATGAAGATGTTTGTTTCTTTGAGATCAGTGATATGCCAGAAAAAGAATCTAAGTAC
Source organism: Cydia pomonella (assembly GCF_033807575.1). Lineage (NCBI taxonomy): Eukaryota > Metazoa > Arthropoda > Insecta > Lepidoptera > Tortricidae > Cydia > Cydia pomonella. Next base: position 25,876,957 of record NC_084704.1, on the reverse strand, counting down.
CAGATATATCCTAAAAATATGTAAGTACTAGAACGTAATTATAATCCAATGATTTGTATGATGACCACAAGTTATGCTGGTTATTTTTAGATATTTATATACTTACATCCTTACATCTTCAAGAGCAATTCCTAGCTGAGCAACTTTTCAAATCTCGAATTTTTGAAGCTATGTTTCTGTCGCGCTGCGGTGGGCGGGAGCCGGAGCTATCTAAGTGTGAGTGCGCGCACACAGACGCGAGACTCGTGCGCTCGCTCATTGCGCGCCGTTCCGTCGACATCGCCCGCGAGCCAGACGGAATTTATTCTGCGCTGCCCGACGCAAGTTGTTTTTGTTGTTACCACGTAATATTGTTTTTCATTTTTATATTATACTGTATCTATTACACCCTAATACCAAACACCCTATCACCTGTACTAAATGTATTTTACACCTATGATGACGAAATAATAAATGATTGATTGATTGATATTAATTACCATATAGGTAAAAACTGCAAAAAAGAATGATGTCTCAGCTTCGGTTGTCGTCGTACAGTCAAGTGCAAAAATATGTATCGAAAGAATCGTCTCATAAATATGGTACTACGCTTTTATTACACTGGAATAAGATGCTATGGGACATATTTTTGATTAAGATGTGTACACCCATATTTTTACACTTGACTGTACCTATCCGTATCAGTAAGTTGGGAGTGATCATGGTGTGTTGTGAAATTTTGTAAGTAGGTATAAATATACCTATGGTTAAACTACAATCTATTTAACTTGTAGTACGATGGGGCTAAACTTGGGCCGCCTTATTGAAGAACGTATCGCAATGACAATCTGGGTAAAGTATGTTGGGATAATGCCGGACAATTTTGGGACCAATTGAGAGAACTCGTGAAAAAATGTTTTTTCGAGATCTCAACACGTGACAGATTCTTGAAGTACGTAGCGAATCGTTAAATAATAACCGTAGATTCGGCCTGAATTTTGGTAATCTTCAATATAGAACGGTTTTAGTTTTGTACCTGTGTAAAGATGAGACATACTTTTTTTTAGGGTAACGAGTGTTTTGCCATCAAGGGAGACCATTGGATGGTGAAAAAAAGTTGCTTCTAATGGAAAGAGAATAAGGTATCACAAAGAAATAGGTCCGGTGTCTACCCTTTTGTATCCGATCTTAACCCGGATACAAAAATTGGTAAAATTGTGGCTCTCAAACTTTGATACCTATGTCATAAGGCAATTTGATAAGTAAACAATGTGCTAAGAAACCTCTTATTGTAAGGTTTACCCGAAGTAATAAAAAAAAACACCTAAAATAATAGCTACCTTGCGTAGTTTTGACAATTTAAGATTTCGTGAACTGTACAGGTTTAGGGAAAGTGTAAATGTATTGTTTATTGAATGGAATGTACTGGAAGATATTAAGTACTTAAGTAGGAGGGACAAAAATCAAAATAAAAAATAATCGTGCCCAGTTATTTTTAATGAAGGTCGCCAAAAAAATAAGAATCAAACTTAGAAATCAAAAAGACTAAGTAGTTCTTTAAAAAGGTCAAGGTCACTGAGAGCCCATCTTGAAGTATGGAAAATAATTAAAATTGCGATTTTGTTGGTTTAATTTTGCAATTATGTATATATATATAGTTGATATACAAACTTTTTTTTGATAAAATGTAAGGATCGTATGTAAAGAGTAAAGTAAATATATAGGAAAAGAAAACCCTCTTGAAGCATTTTAAGGAAACTAATTTCGAAGCCCTATCTCTATTTTGTATCCGAAACTAGCAATGTATGTATGCGTGCACATCTACATATGCATCCGTATGTGTATGTACTTTATTGCGAAAAATTGCTCATTTGCTATCTATTTTACTCGATTTTGTTATAAATTTCAACATGTATCATCATCCCTATACAATATAAATACTCTTTATTGCACACCTCAATAAAAGAAAACAATACAAAAGAAAACATACACATAAGCACAGGTAAACAACATGCGGTCTTATCGCTAACAGGCAACCTTTGGGTTGCGGAAATTAAAAAAATTACATTGTCAGTAACCGTCGCGCTGGTAGTGGTACTGGATAAAAATAATGGTACGAAAGTGTGATCAAGAAAACAATAAATGTGATAATTAAGTAGGTCAGTATGTAAATTGAAGAAAATTTAAAGTTTGAAAATCACTGCTGTTTTTTAAATAGGTAAAGATCGGATTGTTTCTTTCCGATCTTTACCTGGAAGGGTCAAGATCGGATATCAGTCTACAGCAGTGCTAGGTCTGTTAACACAATTACAAAAACAAACACAGTTTCATCACAATACGCAAAATAAATTACAGGGCGAAGATCGGATAGAAGGAAGAATTCGCGAAATTTACCTTGCTCTCTGTGATTGCGCACAACACAAGCCCGACTCCCTGACGCGACGCGGTGACACTGGCAGTCGAGGCGCAATGAAATGGCGTCTTACACAATGTTGCCAACATTAAAAAATAAAGCCAAATTAGGGGGAAATGAATGTCCTACGTTCTTCACCCGCATCCGGTATTTACCCAACATACCTTAATCGTTGAACCGCCGCATTTCAAAATGGCCCTTATTTTGATATCGGCTAGCCGTAATGTAATACGGCGGATTATACAATACGACTGCGATACTTATATATAGATCCCCTCGTCAATGTAATTTCATTAAATTTATTATCTAGTGGCAAACATCAAAGTAGTTATGTTTTACTTGTGACGCACAAGTGTGAGCAATGTAAAATACTATATTTCTAAAAAAAATTGCCTACTAAGTAATAAAAGATGTGATTATTAAATTATAATACGAAAGGTGGTCAAATCGCAAAATGCTGTCGTTTAATTTAAAATAATGAAATAATTAGACCAGTTCCGAAAGTACCGAGAAATCCCGGTTCTTTAAAACAGTACCGGTTTTGCAATCCCTAATAAGGATGTTATGCCCATCACTATTCCTTCTGTGTACGTATATTTAGAAACTGTCTCCGCCTCCAATTCTTGCGATAAGGACAACTGCAGCTCGGACCGAAATTCACTCGCAAAAAACTCAAAAATCGAGGTTTCGCTCTCGACTGTTTCCTCCTCCAAAACGCAACTAATCATTATGAAATTTAGGAAATTGCAAGAGGAAGAAATAATCTATGCCGCTATGTTTTGATTTTTTGGATATTTTTTGTCATATTTGTATACTGTGCCTTTTTTTACAGCCAATTCAATTGCGCCGTTTTTGCGATTTTCGAGGCGCTGTATCTTTCTTAAAAATAAAATAATCCAAAAAAGCAAAACATAGCGGCACAGATATTGATGATATTGATCTTATTTGAAAAAATCACTGCTCTAGGTTAAAAATCCAGGGAGGAATCAGTCGAGAGCGTTTGTATGGAAAAATCGCAACTAGGAATTCCTCTTAATAAAATCGTATTTTGTTCCTGGTTCCTGGCAATGTGGATTGGTATAAAAGTGGTCCCCAATTTGTTAGAAATCATTATATACTAAACATTTAATTGGATCCTTATAATATGCCAACAAACTGTGTTAGGTATTGGATTAAATAAGGTGTGTGAAAGTTAAGATGTAAGTAGAAATTTCATGTTCTTTTCAGTAATTATGACGACAAAGAATGTATTTTGGGCACAATAGATAATGTGAAGTCAGTAGATGAGTCCTTCATGGAGTTGCAAGAAGATATGGAAGGCAATGTCGTGGGAATGGCAGATACGGATCACAAAATCGACCCAGTTGGTAGTAAAAGTATGTTTTTTTATTTATTTGAACGGCGCGCTTATTCAGTACAACGCGCCATATCAGAATGCACGAAGGTTGATATTACACTAACCATGCGCGTCGGTTGTAGTCTTCGGCGGTCAAAGGGTTAATCAATAAACCTTGTTGACTGCCTTGACTGGTAACGAATGCCTCTACTCCGCTAATAGTAAATTCTTGAATTGTGCAATAATTATTCAATAAATGACTTGATTGTGCACCACACTTGACTGAAATTTATTTTCATCTCTCTTATTCGGAAAGTTCGGAAAGGTAAATTCGTACTTCGAGCAATGGCTAACAGCCAAATATGTATGCCATGTTATTCGTTACTCAGTTAAAAACTCTCGTATTAGCTTCCGCATTTTCAGACCAAGTATTATCGGAATTAAATGTCAATTGCATTGCATTAGTAAAAAAAATATAGTACATTTATTTAATATTTAAATGTATGAAATAAACATAAATATTTGTTATAAATCAATGTAAATGACGATGAAAGTTTAAATTATTATCTTTACATGATATTCATTCATTCAATTTCTCTTTTTTAAGGCGCGTATACCTACATTAAGGCCGTTTCCGACATATCTCAATTTAAGATGGGATTGTCTATGGTTTTTGATTTTTTTTCCGATCAAACGTAAATGGCCTACATTTCTTGTGTTTGACTTTCCTCATGGTAGTCGAAATGAAAAGTAGAGTGTTTAACTCGCGTAAAAGTCACCAGCTCACCCTCGAACTATTGGCACTCTCTCTCACTTCGTTCGAGCGCCAAAATATTTCGGGTGATAATGCTTCGCTTTCCACCCTTGGTTAACAATCTACTAATTATTTCAGACACTGGCGTTATCCAGTATACAGTGTCAAACCAGGGCAGCTTACAGATGATTCTGAACAGATACGTGTACTACCTGAAGCATACCAACCGTAACAACAGTAGGCAGTGGCGGTGTGTTGACTACGTCACGTCGATGAAGTGTCCTGCGCACGTGGTCACTAAAGACGACGTTGTCGTTCAAAGGTAAAAATATAGTCAGTCATCAATCCTATTGCTATCAAGAATCCAAAGTTTTTTTAGAAACCAACTTAGGTTAAGGCACAAAAACAGCCACAAATCAAAGAAACCTATGACGTTTTTTTGTAAAAAACAATTTCTTGCCATTTATGCAAATGCAGCTGTGATAACGTACATTAATTTGAAATAAATTGTGCCTGGGTGTGTGTATGAAAGTAGCTTTCATAAAGTGTTTGCAACACCTACCCTTTTTGATTAATTGTTTTGTTTTCTCTACCCAAAGGTTGTCTGGAACTACTGGAAGAGATCGTTCTTTAGCGATAAGACCGCCTGTTGCGTGCCTCTATCATTAATCAATTGTTTTTCTTTAAGCTGTATCTTTAACTGAGGGTGAGGTGTGCTGAGGTATCTATCTATTTAAAAAAAATACAGCTATTCTGTCGATATATATATATGCCGGTGAATGCGCCTGAGAACTTGCCGGTATTTACAGAATGCATGGGTAAAATAAGCGCGATAACGCGCACCCAAATGAGCTTTTTGTAATGAGATGCTACAATTTTGTGAATCACAAATGTGGAGTTGTATAGATCTAGAAAGATTGGGCGTAGGCGCTGAAACATATACATTCACCAGTTAAGCCCACTGGTGTAACAGGTGGTTAGAGCTCTGCATCGTCACAGAGGCAGACGGGATACAGTGCGCTGCAATGTTCAGGTAAATAAAATATGACGTGTATTCGTCTGACCACCTACCGCTGCAGTGGACCAAGATGTGGGACTCAGCCGGGTGGAACGTGCTTCGAATCTTCAGACGCTTCGTGAGGTGTACGATAAAGTTTCTGATTCGATGGCTTTGGCCTTTCATCGTAATGCGGCCAAGTTCAACATTCTGCAATGATTCATTTTATGATCAGTTTTTATCGTTTTTTTAACAGTAGGGTCTGCCATCCAAATTATGCTGCAATGAGCACCACAATCATTCCGTATAAGAAGAACGACAAGAGGTAGAACGCCAATTTGATCCAGCCTTCTCTTTGACAAACTGTCAGAACATCTGCATTCATTATGCTTGTGGGGTCATACAGGCCAGGCCCTGACATCACTGGCCGCGTGCAGTATTGGGTTGAGGCTGTTACATTGATCTATTGGATTATTGTAACCAGTTAATTATTTATTGTTTGTTTTGTGCCATTTGTTTGTTTTTTACTTTTGCCATTTATCCCTTGTTAAATATCTGTGATCCGCATTTTAAATCTAAAAATTTAAACAGCCTTATCCGTCGGGTTTTATAGATCTTCGGTTTTAAATTTAGATCTCTTTCAACCTGTCGATGATAAAGCACGAAGTTGGCTCTCGACCTTGAAATCAAAATCGGCAACATCGAAGGTTTTAACGAATGCAGATTTTAATTCAGCATAAGTAAGACCCGGATATCTGATTGCCCTAAAATATTTCAAAGCGAAATTCTCCATCTAATAGCCTACAGCGAGAAACAAGTTGCAACTTGCAAAGCGCACGCACGCGCGCATTCGAATTTACTTCAGTTTAGGTAAAACTTCTAACCGAATATTCGGCTATTCGGCCGAGGGCTCCGCCGGATATTCGTTATTCGGCCAAGCCACTATTCGTTGCATCTCTAGTCAGAATATTGAAAGTACTATAACTATACTTAAAAAAGAAATAAAATCAATCTGGTCAAACACCCAGGGAACAAAATGGACTTCTCAATCCAAGAATCACAATCGATCTGCATTTTCTTTCCAAAACAAAATTCTCCATCTTGACAGTCTCGAATCCTCCAAAATTTAAATTCAAAATTAGCGCAAATACTCTTTTTATTCAATTGCTGCCAGCCATAAAAAAATATATTCAAAAAGTTAAAGGTTAAATATCCCGGTAAGGCAAAAGACGGATTTTGATATAAGCGCCATCTAACGGTACTCGCGTGAATCAATAACAGCGAAAAACTACCAAACAACTAAGCGAACTGTTCAAGCACAAACTAGATGTAGCGACACGCTAAACCGCTTATGATTGAATGTGACCTAGATAAGTTACAAATAAAATGTAGGCCTAGTTTACCAAATCAAGTCGTTGGGGTGAAAGGCAGGTCTCGCAAGTGGAGCAGTACCACACAATTTGTAACAGCAAGTTAAAATTGCTTGACTTTCCAGCCGAGCTAACGTCGTGTGCGGATAATCTCTGTAATGATCCGGAACATAGAGTAGTGTTAGATAAAATGTATGACTCAATAATTAATTAATTACCACACTAACGGAGGCGGCAAGAAAGTCAAGCAAGGTAACAAGGGAGAGCAGGGGTAAGAGGGTAGTTGGATAGAACAAATATGTGGCTGAAGCGAATAAGGATGCTAGGCAAAACTTCTTGTTATGGATATCTGCGAATAATCCTAAACAGGGCCCGGTTTACCTTGAGATGTGCGAATCCAGAAAGCTTTTTAAGTCTAAGCTTAAGTGGTGCCAGGACCAGGGACTGAAAAACCGCAAAAGACCGGTAACCTAAAATAAAGGTATCAATTGAATAGGTATCCAAAGCTAAGGGTACCCGAATAAAATCGCAAAAGACCGATACCTAAGATAAGGGTATCAATTGAATAGGTATCCAAAGCTAACGGTACCCGAATTAAATCGCACAAGACCGATATCTAAACTAAGGGTATCAATTGAAAAGCTATACAACTGTAACGGTACCCGAATAAAATCGCAAACGACCGATACCTACACAAAGGGTATCCATTGAATAGGTATCCAAAGCTAACGGTACCCGAATAAAATCGCACAAGACCGATACCTAAACTAAGGGTATCAATTGAAAAACTATATAACTATAACGGTACCCGAATAAATAAAATGTAATAGGTACATTTTTCAAACGGTACCGCTACAGTTGAAAGGGTACCGTACGGTACCGTTTCAAGTAGACTTCTACTTTGGAATCGAAGATGGCGGCTGTGCACTCGTCATAAAAGTCGTCATGGATATCGTTTTATAGGTTTTAGGGAGTGCAGATTTCGAAAATGATGACCATTTTGGAATCCAAGATGGCGGCCGTGCACTCTGTCATAAAAGTCGTCATGGATATCGTTTTCTAAGTTTTAGGGAGTGCAGATTTCAAAAATGATGACCATTTTGGAATCCAAGATGGCGGCCGTGCACTCTGTCATAAAAGTCGTCATGGATATCGTTTTATAGGTTTTAGGGAGTGCAGATTTCGATATTGATGACCATTTTGGAATCCAAGATGGCGGCCGTGCACTCTGTCATAAAAGTCGTCATGGATATCGTTTTATAGGTTTTAGGGAGTGCAGATTTCGAAAATGATGACCATTTTGGAATCCAAGATGGCGGCCGTGCACTCTGTCATAAAAGTCGTCATGGATATCGTTTTATAGGTTTTAGGGAGTGCAGATTTCGAAAATGATGACCATTTTGGAATCCAAGATGGCGGCCGTGCACTCTGTCATAAAAGTCGTCATGGATATCGTTTTATAGGTTTTAGGGAGTGCAGATTTCGAAAATGATGACCATTTTGGAATCCAAGATGGCGGCCGTGCACTCTGTCATAAAAGTCGTCATGGATATCGTTTTATAGGTTTTAGGGAGTGCAGATTTCGAAAATGATGACCATTTTGGAATCCAAGATGGCGGCCGTGCACTCTGTCATAAAAGTCGTCATGGATATCGTTTTATAGGTTTTAGGGAGTGCAGATTTCGAAAATGATGACCATTTTGGAATTCAAGATGGCGGCCGTGCACTCTGTCATAAAAGTCGTCATGGATATCGTTTTATAGGTTTTAGGGAGTGCAGATTTCGAAAATGATGACCATTTTGGAATCCAAGATGGCGGCCGTGCACTCTGTCATAAAAGTCGTCATGGATACCGTTTTATAGGTTTTAGGGAGTGCAGATTTCGAAAATGATGACCATTTTGGAATCCAAGATGGCGGCCGTGCACTCTGTCATAAAAGTCGTCATGGATATCGTTTTATAGGTTTTAGGGAGTGCAGATTTCGAAAATGATGACCATTTTGGAATCCAAGATGGCGGCCGTGCACTCTGTCATAAAAGTCGTCATGTATACCGTTTTATAGGTTTTAGGGAGTGCAGATTTCGAAAATGATGACCATTTTGGAATCCAAGATGGCGGCCGTGCACTCTGTCATAAAAGTCGTCATGGATATCGTTTTATAGGTTTTAGGGAGTACAGATTTCGAAAATGATGACCATTTTGGAATCCAAGATGGCGGCCGTGCAATCTGTCATAAAAGTCGTCATGGATATCGTTTTATAGGTTTTAGGGAGTGCAGATTTCGAAAATGATGACCATTTTGGAATCCAAGATGGCGGCCGTGCACTCTGTCATAAAAGTCGTCATGGATATCGTTTTATAGGTTTTAGGGAGTGCAGATTTCGAAAATGATGACCATTTTGGAATCCAAGATGGCGGCCGTGCACTCTGTCATAAAAGTCGTCATGGATATCGTTTTATAGGTTTTAGGGAGTGCAGATTTCGAAAATGATGACCATTTTGGAATCCAAGATGGCGGCCGTGCACTCTGTCATAAAAGTCGTCATGGATATCGTTTTATAGGTTTTAGGGAGTGCAGATTTCGAAAATGATGACCATTTTGGAATCCAAGATGGCGGCCGTGCACTCTGTCATAAAAGTCGTCATGTATACCGTTTTATAGGTTTTAGGGAGTGCAGATTTCGAAAATGATGACCATTTTGGAATCCAAGATGGCGGCCGTGCACTCTGTCATAAAAGTCGTCATGGATATCGTTTTATAGGTTTTAGGGAGTACAGATTTCGAAAATGATGACCATTTTGGAATCCAAGATGGCGGCCGTGCACTCTGTCATAAAAGTCGTCATGGATATCGTTTTATAGGTTTTAGGGAGTGCAGATTTCGAAAATGATGACCATTTTGGAATCCAAGATGGCGGCCGTGCACTCTGTCATAAAAGTCGTCATGGATATCGTTTTATAGGTTTTAGGGAGTGCAGATTTCGAAAATGATGACCATTTTGGAATCCAAGATGGCGGCCGTGCACTCTGTCATAAAAGTCGTCATGGATATCGTTTTATAGGTTTTAGGGAGTGCAGATTTCGATAATGATGACCATTTTGGAATCCAAGATGGCGGCCGTGCACTCTGTCATAAAAGTCGTCATGGATATCGTTTTATAGGTTTTAGGGAGTGCAGATTTCGAAAATGATGACCATTTTGGAATCCAAGATGGCGGCCGTGCACTCTGTCATAAAAGTCGTCATGGATATCGTTTTATAGGTTTTAGGGAGTGCAGATTTCGAAAATGATGACCATTTTGGAATCCAAGATGGCGGCCGTGCACTCTGTCATAAAAGTCGTCATGTATACCGTTTTATAGGTTTTAGGGAGTGCAGATTTCGAAAATGATGACCATTTTGGAATCCAAGATGGCGGCCGTGCACTCTGTCATAAAAGTCGTCATGGATATCGTTTTATAGGTTTTAGGGAGTACAGATTTCGAAAATGATGACCATTTTGGAATCCAAGATGGCGGCCGTGCACTCTGTCATAAAAGTCGTCATGGATATCGTTTTATAGGTTTTAGGGAGTGCAGATTTCGAAAATGATGACCATTTTGGAATCCAAGATGGCGGCCGTGCACTCTGTCATAAAAGTCGTCATGGATATCGTTTTATAGGTTTTAGGGAGTGCAGATTTCGAAAATGATGACCATTTTGGAATCCAAGATGGCGGCCGTGCACTCTGTCATAAAAGTCGTCATGGATACCGTTTTATAGGTTTTAGGGAGTGCAGATTTCGAAAATGATGACCATTTTGGAATCCAAGATGGCGGCCGTGCACTCTGTCATAAAAGTCGTCATGTATACCGTTTTATAGGTTTTAGGGAGTGCAGATTTCGAAAATGATGACCATTTTGGAATCCAAGATGGCGGCCGTGCACTCTGTCATAAAAGTCGTCATGGATATCGTTTTATAGGTTTTAGGGAGTGCAGATTTCGATATTGATGACCATTTAGGAATCCAAGATGGCGGCCGTGCATTCTGTCATAAAAGTCGTCATGGATATCGTTTTATAGGTTTTAGGGAGTGCAGATTTCGATATTGATGACCATTTTGGAATCCAAGATGGCGGCCGTGCATTCTGTCATAAAAGTCGTCATGGATATCGTTTTATAGGTTTTAGGGAGTGCAGATTTCGAAAATGATGACCATTTTGGAATCCAAGATGGCGGCCGTGCACTCTGTCATAAAAGTCGTCATGGATATCGTTTTATAGGTTTTAGGGGGTGCAGTTTTCGATATTGATGACCATTTTGGAATCCAAGATGGCGGCCGCACGGTGGGCTGAAAATCGGCCTTCATAGAAATAGAAACCGAAGTATTAATTTTGAACTCTTTTTATTGGAATAGCTTTTGTTGGGTTTTATTATGTCCAAAAATTAATCTTAGCTAATTTGGTTGGAAAAATAATTAGTTATATTTTTTTTTTCAAAATCTTTGTATGGCGCGTATCAGAAAAATCGAGTTTTCTCCGAAAATAAAATTTAACCGTAATATCCTGACAGATGATTTTAAACCCAATTATTCTTGATTTTTCCACAATTAGAATTTTCCTACGGGTGCTCTTTTTTTAAATCGATGTATTTTTTTAGTAATTTTTTATTGTAATACGGTTATACTTGTTACTTTTACTACAAAAAATTAATTTGGGTTTGATCGAACCAATAATCTACGAGTAGTGAATTTTTGTTTTAATCAAATGTATGGAGCGTACGAGTAAAATAGTTTTTTTTTTCAAAAATTAAAGGTATACTACGGTGATACTTGCAGATGATTTAAGTACCAATTATTAAGGATAATTATTTTGACATAACGCGAACTTTTCTACCGTATGCACTTATTTAATAAAAAATAAAAAACTTATTTTTTCATGCTGAAATAACTTTTGCTCATTGTTTTAATTAAGTAGATAAATAATAAACATACAAGAGTTACAAGTAGAAAATTGAAAATAAAACCATTACATCCATAATTCACTACGCGTAAGTTATTGGTTCGATCAAACTCAAATTCATTTTTTGTAGTCAAAATAACGAGTATAACCGTATTAAAATAAAATATATCGATATAAAAAAAGTGCACCCCGTAGGAAAATTTTAATTATGTGGAAAATCAAGAATAATTGGTTTTTAAAATCATCTGTCAGGATATTACGGTTAAATTTTATTTTCGGACAAAACTCGATTTTTCTGATACGCGCCATACAAAGATTTAAAAAAAAAATGTAACTAATTATTTTTCCAACCAAATTAGCTAAGATTTGAGCTATATGTTTGAGCCTTTTGGGGTGGAAACCCTTGGGCCGTGGGGACCTGGCGCTCACAACATTTTTAAAGAGCTTTCGAAGCGCCTCGTGTAGGCAACGGGTGACAAGAGGGCTGGCTCTTACCTCGCACAACGCATTGGCATTGCTATCCAGCGCGGCAATGCCGCCAGCCTTCTAGGCACCTTGCCACAAGGCACCCAGCTGGAGCCAATTTTTTACTTATAACTTTAGTTGTAGTTTTAGTTTTGAATCTTTTTCCTTTTTAGCTTTATGTAGTTTTGTTTAAGGTATATTTTAATGTAGTTTTTATTTTTTATTTTTCAATAATATATTCTTAGCCGCTACTTACGATAGATTAATTTTGGGACATAATAAAACCCAACAGCTATTCCAATAAAAAAAAGTTCAAATTTAAGACTTCGGTTTCTATTTCTATGAAGGCCGATTTTCAGCCCACCGTGCGCCGTTACCTAACTAGTGACGGACGGACGGTCATTTTTTGGTAGGTACATGGAGATTGTATTCCTTACGTCCGACTTACATATTTAAATTGTATCAATTTTATAGTGACATCTGGTGGCGTAGTTTACATAATCGGAAGTCGACTTTAAGCTAAAGTTAGAGATGTCTCGATTCAATTAATATAAATCGCCTCCATCTTAACTAATGATAACTACATTTCTAAGTGTCGCCCCATGAGTAAGACTGACACCGACAAGGCCAGAGTCGAAACGCGAGTGCAAGACATTCACCATGGAATTCGTGGATTTAGATAAAGTGAAAAGTAAAAGTAAGTGTTATATTCATAATATAGGTCCTCTGGGATCCTCAGATATCGATTTTCATCTCAATCTGAGCTTAAATGCCGAAATCAAAAATGGCGTGCGTTTTCTAAAAATTTGACCTCGGAATCATAATAAAGATTCTCTGGGATACTCAGATATCGATTTTCATCTCAATCTGAGCATAAATGCCGAAACAAAAAATGGCGTGCGTTTTCTAAAAATTTGACCTCAGATTCACAATAAAGGTCCTCTGGGATCCTCAGATATCGATTTTCATCTCAATCTGAGCTTAAATGCCGAAAACAAAAATGGCGTGCGTTTTCTAAAAATTTGACCTCAGAATCATAATAAAGATCCTCTGGGATCCTCAGATATCGATTTTCATCTTAATCGGACCTTAAATGCCGAAATTTAAAATGGCGTGCGTTTTCTAAAAAATTGACCTCAGAATCATAATAAAGATCCTCTGGGATCCTCAGATATCGATTTACATCTGAATCTGAGCTTAAATGCCGAAATAAAAAATGGCGTGCGTTTTCTACAAATTTGACCTCAGATTCACAATAAAGGTCCACTCGGATCCTCAGATATCGATTTTCATCTGAATCTGAGCATAAATGCCGAAATAAAAAATGGCGTGCGTTTTCTAAAAATTTGACCTCAGAATCATAATAAAGATTCTCTGGGATACTCAGATATCGATTTTCATCTTAATCTGAGCATAAATGCCGAAACAAAAAATGGCGTGCGTTTTCTAAAAATTTGACCTCAGATTCACAATAAAGGTCCTCTGGGATCCTCAGATATCGATTTTCATCTCAATCTGAGCTTAAATGCCGAAAACAAAAATGGCGTGCGTTTTCTAAAAATTTGACCTCAGAATCATAATAAAGATCCTCGGGGATCCTCAGATATCGATTTTCATCTTAATCGGACCTTAAATGCCGAAATTTAAAATGGCGTGCGTTTTCTAAAAATTTGACCTCAGAATCATAATAAAGATCCTCTGGGATCCTCAGATATCGATTTACATCTGAATCTGAGCTTAAATGCCGAAATTTAAAATGGCGTGCGATTTCTACAAATTTGACCTCAGATTCACAATAAAGGTCCACTCGGATCCTCAGATATCGATTTTCATCTGAATCTGAGCATAAATGCCGAAATAAAAAATGGCGTGCGTTTTCTAAAAATTTGACCTCAGAATCATAATAAAGATTCTCTGGGATACTGAGATATCGATTTTCATCTTAATCTGAGCATAAATGCAGAAACAAAAAATGGCGTGCGTTTTCTAAAAATTTGACCTCAGATTCACAATAAAGGTCCTCTGGGATCCTCAGATATCGATTTTCATCTTAATCTGAGCTTAAATGCCGAAATTTAAAATGGCGTGCGTTTTCTAAAAATTTTACCTCGGAATCATAATAAGGGTCCTCTGGGATCCTCAGATATCGATTTTCATCGCAATCTGAGCTTAAATGCCGAAATCAAAAATGGCGTGCGTTTTCTAAAAATTTGACCTCAGAATCATAATAAAGATCCTCTGGGATCCTCAGATATCGATTTTCATCTTAATCGGACCTTAAATGCCGAAATTTAAAATGGCGTGCGTTTTCTAAAAATTAGACCTCAGAATCATAATAAAGATCCTCTGGGATCCTCAGATATCGATTTACATCTGAATCTGAGCTTAAATGCCGAAATCAAAAATGGCGTGCGTTTTCTAAAAATTTGACCTCAGATTCACAATAAAGGTCCTCTGGGATCCTCAGATATCGATTTTCATCTTAATCTGAGCTTAAATGCCGAAATTTAAAATGGCGTGCGTTTTCTAAAAAAATTACCTCGGAATCATAATAAAGGTCCTCTGGGATCCTCAGATATCGATTTTCATCTCAATCTGAGCTTAAATGCCGAAATCAAAAATGGCGTGCGTTTTCTAAAAATTTGACCTCAGATTCACAATAAAGGTCCTCTGGGATCCTCAGATATCGATTTTCATCTTAATCGGACCTTAAATGCCGAAATTTAAAATGGCGTGCGTTTTCTAAAAATTTGACCTCAGAATCATAATAAAGATCCTCTGGGATCCTCAGATATCGATTTACATCTGAATCTGAGCTTAAATGCCGAAATCAAAAATGGCGTGCGTTTTCTAAAAATTTGACCTCAGAATCATAATAAAAATCCTCTAGGATCCTCAGATATCGATTTTCATCTGAATCTGAGCATAAATGCCGAAATAAAAAATGGCGTGCGTTTTCTAAAAATTTTACCTCAGAATCATAATAAAGATTCTCTGGGATACTCAGATATCGATTTTCAGCTTAATCTGAGCATAAATGCCGAAACAAAAAATGGCGTGCGTTTTCTAAAAATTTGACCTCAGATTCACAATAAAGGTCCTCTGGGATCCTCAGATATCGATTTTCATCTTAATCTGAGCTTAAATGCCGAAATTTAAAATGGCGTACGTTTTCTAAAAAATTTACCTCGGAATCATAATAAAGGTCCTCTGGGATCCTCAGATATCGATTTTCATCTCAATCTGAGCTTAAATGCCGAAATCAAAAATGGCGTGCGTTTTCTAAAAATTTGACCTCAGATTCACAATAAAGGTCCTCTGGGATCCTCAGATATCGATTTTCATCTTAATCGGACCTTAAATGCCGAAATTTAAAATGGCGTGCGTTTTCTAAAAATTTGACCTCAGAATCATAATAAAGATCCTCTGGGATCCTCAGATATCGATTTACATCTGAATCTGAGCTTAAATGCCGAAATCAAAAATGGCGTGCGTTTTCTAAAAATTTGACCTCAGAATCATAATAAAAATCCTCTAGGATCCTCAGATATCGATTTTCATCTGAATCTGAGCATAAATGCCGAAATAAAAAATGGCGTGCGTTTTCTAAAAATTTGACCTCAGAATCATAATAAAGATTCTCTGGGATACTCAGATATCGATTTTCATCTTAATCTGAGCATAAATGCCGAAACAAAAAATGGCGTGCGTTTTCTAAAAATTTGACCTCAGATTCACAATAAAGGTCCACTCGGATCCTCAGATATCGATTTTCATCTGAATCTGAGCATAAATGCCGAAATAAAAAATGGCGTGCGTTTTCTAAAAATTTGACCTCAGAATCATAATAAAGATTCTCTGGGATACTCAGATATCGATTTTCATCTTAATCTGAGCATAAATGCCGAAACAAAAAATGGCGTGCGTTTTCTAAAAATTTGACCTCAGATTCACAATAAAGGTCCTCTGGGATCCTCAGATATCGATTTTCATCTTAATCGGACCTTAAATTCTGAAATTTAAAATGGCGTGCGTTTTCTAAAAATTTGACCTCAGAATCATAATAAAGGTCCTCTGGGATCCTCAGATATCGATTTACATCTGAATCTGAGCTTAAATGCCGAAATCAAAAATGGCGTGCGTTTTCTAAAAATTTGACCTGAAAATCATAATAAAGATCCTCTGGGATCGTCAGATATCGATTTTCATCTTAATCTGAGCTTAAATGCCCAAATCCAAGATGGCGGGCGATCATTCAAATTGAGTGACCGGTTTGTATTCGGGTATCCGATCGCGTGGCAAGATACTTTTACTTAAGGGTACCGTTTGGACGGAAGCTTGTTTGGATACCCAAAGTATTGATATCGCTTCCGGAATGCTATTTTAACGGTCGGGTACCCTTTCAAAATTGTTTTAAAGTCTAAGGGTACCGTGTGGATGGAAGCTTGTTTGGATACCTAAAGTATTGATACCGCTTCCGTAATGCTATTTCAACGGTCGGGTACCGTTTCAAAATTGTTTTAAAGGTACTTTTATTTAAGGGTACCGTTTGGACGGAAGCTTATTTGGATACCCAAAGCGTTGATATCGGTACCGAAATGCTAGTTTAACGGTCGGGTACCCTTTAAAAAGACCGGTCAAAACCGTTTTTAAGGGTACCTTTTCAGTCCCTGGCCAGGACAGGCAATAACAAATAAAATGTGATATACTTGCCTCAAACCGGACTGCGAAAGACTTCAAAGCTTTCTGGAAAAACACGAGTAAGTTTAGAGTGAAATCGTGCGCCCCTGTGAGCGTGGCGGGAGAATGCGATAGAAAAACAATTGCAGATAATTTTAGCAAGGCGTTTAGAGTAAGTCCGCTTCTCGAACCAACATGCAGTGCGGGAACATGCAGAGGGGTAAATCACCGGGGTATGACGGTCTCGGCGTTGAGCACCTCAGGCATGTTCTATACAATATGCCTTGGACACGCATATCTCCCGTCACAACTCACGCGTACAGTGGTCATGCCATTAGCCAAAAACAAAACCGGGGACCTATCGGACATGGATAATTATAGGCCGATCTCACTAGCGTCGGTGCTAGCGAAAGTACTCGAATGCTTAATGCACAACTTTGCAAACATGTTAAAATGCACGACGCAGTTTGGATTTAGACCAGGTCTGTCGACTGAAAGTGCAATCTTGTGCCTTAAGCAAGCTGTCAAGTATTACAAGGACAGAAACACGCCTATATATGCGTGTTTTCTGGACTTGTCCAAAGCATTCGACCTGGTTGTTTACGATAAGCTTTGGAGTAAATTGGAAGAAACCAGCCTACCCAGAGAGTACATAGCGATGCTAAAATACTGGTACAACAACCAGGTCAACATGGTGAGATGGACAGGGGTTGACTCTGAAGAGTATAAACTTCAGTGCGGTGTGAGGCTGTCATCCCCTATCCTGTTCAACCTGTATGTGGACGAGTTGATTGGCAGTCTCAGCAGGCAGCATGTCGGATGTCACATAAGCGATACGTGTCATATGTGTTTCAATAACATAAGCTACGCGGACGACATGGGCCTTCTGGGGTGAGGGCTACGCGCAACAGCATGGTCTCATATACAATGCGACCAAAAGTGAGGTACTCATTTTTAAGGCACGTAAATACAATGTCAACAACATGAATAGGATCATGCTAAATACTGGGTCGGTGTGGTGATTGGGAGGGATAAATAGGGCAAAGCCTCATGGTTAGGTTAGGTTAGTTTGTAGTTGATTAACATAGATAATACGAGTAAGATAGATATTAAGATTTTTTACTAAAAGCGCTATGGATTTTTAATGGTCCGAATTAAACAATATTTATTTTTCTGTCACGATCATGATGAGCCAGTTTGAATCTTTCTCATATAAATAAATTCCATGAATATTAAGTTTAGTTGCTTTAACAGCCGACAAACCACAATACTTTTCGTTAGTTTTTCTTGTTCCACCACATTTAAATTATGCCTAGTTACAACTGCAATAAGGCGGTCTTCACATTGGATGCGGAATGGGACATCGCTATATACGCGCATAGCGCTGTCACGCTCATACACCGGAGTGACGTCGTGCCATATTAAAACTTTAGTTTTCTCTTACAGGATTTCTGCACACATTCATCCTTTCCACGACAAGAAAATCCTTAAGAAAGTTCACGCTGGTTCAATATTTTCCGCGATACATGAAGCAGAAAAGCAAGGGAATGCACTACTAGGTAATAAACGGGCGAAACTAGCGCTTACTGCAGAAGATGAGGGTAGTAAATAAATAAATTATTCAAAAATAAGTAATTGTTTTATTATTTTTCAAGCCAAAGCAAAGACATGTCAGCAAGGTTGCCAGTGCTCCCAAGGATGTACAGTCAACCAATTAGAATCCTAGGCCACTATAGAACCTTGTCGCTTTAACTACTAGATACTTGACACGCATCACTCAATAAGCACTGTCGTAAGTCATTATGGCATGGTTCTATAGTGGCCGCGCTTACCGCGAAACCCGAAATTCGCAAATTGCGGGGATCTTTCTCTTTTACTCTTACTAAGACGTAATTAGAGTGACAGAGAAAAATGCCCGCAATTGACGAACTTCGATTTTCCCGGCACCTGCCCGGCCCTGTATTTTGTCCCTAAGGTGACAAGATTTCCCGTATTTTATGGGATGTCCCGTATTTCAGGCACGAATTTTTCGTCGTTTCGTAATTTGGTGAAACCAATACGGGACAGTACATTGTCCCTTAATTTTATGATTAAACGGCATTTAATTATAAAAATACTATTCTAACAATATTTCTTTTCTCGCATTCTCGCACAGTGTTTCATTAATTGTACAGATTATTTTATTCATTATGCCAACGTTTAAAGTAATTAAAAAAAAATTGATTTTTAATAAAAAAAAAAACGGTCTGTTCCGTATTTTAACTGCGAATCTCGTATTTTCAATGCAGTTGTCCCGTAAAGTCGGAAATTAGATCTGGTCACCCTATTTGTCCCATAACCTGTAACTGTAATACAATAAATTGTTGCATACTTACAAGGTCGGCAACGGGAGTGTAACTCCACTAGAATTGCAAACGCCCATAGGCTGCGAAACTGGCCGCACACTCGGGTTACACAAAACCATAACAAATTACACCTATAGTCTGTATCTTTAGGTATTAGGGTTGTTTCCAATTTTTTGAAACTCTTGTAATACGTTCTATATTAACCAGGGATCGGAAACCGGTATTTTTTGTATGGGAACGAAAACGGTATTTTTTCGTTCTTTGTTAATTATTTCATTCCTAATCGGGCAATCTAATAATACGAAGTCGTTATCTAAAAACACAACTGAGTCCTACATTTTGAGTATAAAATAAACCGAAATATATGGTTATTTCGTTGTTTTTGCAAAAAACCGGTTCCGATCCCTGATATTAACCCATAGTTGCCCCAAAATTTAACTTTTACCCTAAAAACGGCTTTAAATATGTTAAATTAACAAAATATATTTTGACCCATGCTTTCGCGCCCAAAACAGTTTACGGTTTGACACATAACTATGTACATACCAAAGAGTAAAGTAAGTATGGTACATACACACGTAACACCAAGGCCCCCCGTTGTCTATTATCAGTACAAAATTTGATACTCAAGCCGTAGCCATTTATGTGGTGGGCAAGCTGTGTATGCGTGCGTGTGGATTTTTAACCAACTAATAAAATATGTTTTCTGTAATAATTGAGTTATTAAGTTATAATATCATAAAGTATTCATTATACATTAGCATTTCTATGATGCTAATTTTTAGTGCAGATATCGAAAAGCTTCAATTAATTAACAACATTTCATATTTCTGACCCTGTAATTTTATTGCTTCTCTACATTTTAATTGAAACGAGGAATACGCTGATAGTATTTTTTTTTTCACTAGGAATTGTATTTAATTTATTATTAATTATTTAATGTGTACTTATTCTAAAATGGCGTAACTCCAGTTCTACGCTAGAAGGGTTAGTAGTCACTTATTTGGCACCGGAGCGTACGGCGACAAATACCACTATGAACACAACAAGCCTTAGATCGTGAAGGTGATTTAAAATTATTAACTACGGTTTGGGTTCTAAAACGTGTAGATGTGAATCAAATAAGGACACAGATATTCAGTACTTTATCTAGTCTTGCAATCATGAAGCTATGAATTTAAATGAAACTTGAACTATTAGTGACAACAAAATGACTGATTAATTACTATACATAATTAACTATACATAATTTACTCTACAAAACTATAATTTTTATTGATTTTCTATAACAGCATCTCACATTTGGGAACAGTGAGCATAAATGTACTGTCAAACAATAATAGAATGGTGCTGGTCTACCGAGGCACTTGCCGCGCCGTTTTAAAATATTTTTCTAAAATTATGCACACTGAATAAATTATTTTAATTTATTGAACAAACAGGTAAAGCGACTTAAAACTTCTCTTAAATAGGTACATACCGACTTCAGAAAATATAAACTGGGATTTTCCATAGGTATACATGTGCAATAGCTGAGTGCATGAAACAAATCAGCCTAAATAATATATTTTCTTGATGATTAACAAACGGACAACTTTTAGACTTTTACAATAATAATCTAAACTGTTGTCCCAATTTTTTTAGTCTTTTTAAGTAACAAGTTTATTTTTCGTCTTGCTTGCGTTGTACACATATGTACGTAAACCGCCGTAGGTAAGTTTTGTATTAAGAGAAACTTTTACAAACGCCTTATATTGGGCGAGTTTTAATCCTGCAACAAACATACGTAAGGATTAGGTAGATGTTGCGAAAGAAAGGAGATATAATCAAGGTTCTTAAACGTCTTAAGATTGTTTAAAAAAGTTACCTTTGAAAATATTTGAGGACTTCGTCTGTTGATATTGGGAACAATCGAATCAGTTGCGGTTTCGAGGGCACAATTCGTGGTTTTATTGGATATATTTAGGCCTACGTTTTATCTTTATTTAAGCCTTTTAACCCTGAAACAGAAAAAACTGCACATTATCTTAAAAATTCTCCGGGATCTTCCAGTAATTATCAAAACCTCAAAATTTTCTAATGGTCAAGATCAACGAGCATGATTGTACTTACATTGTAGGCATCTTGACTTTGCTTATGTTCATGCACAATATTATTTAATATATTGATATTAATTTTAATGCTGGGAGCAGAAATTTCTCTTGAATTAGCACAGATTCGGAATGTAAACAAACAAGATGGACGATTTTTTTTTTTTTATTACTAGCATTGGCAACTAGGCCATCAGCTCAAGCATGAGATACAAAAATAACATAAGTACATAATAAGTACTTTACTTATAACTAACAAGATGGACGATCCACATTCCACAGATAAAACACAGATTACACGCGATTTTGGAATTATTCAAACACAGTGTTGCTAACCCACGATTTTTCAAATTTGCCGCGTTTTTCTACTGACAAGATTTGCTTGACCAACTATAAATAACGTGTCTTGTGCAGAAAACGCAAAAAAAACAGCAAGGTTTTTTTTTTTGTTGAATTTGTCCAAAACTTATAATATATAACATTTTTGCTCCTTATGAGCTTATGACCTTAGGAATGCGTGGTTAAATTCTGTCGGGTTTTATTAGCCCACGGTGTATAAGTGGTCTAGTTGCCATTAATGCCGCCATCATCCTTGGTACAATGCCACAAGGGCTTATTTTAGATTTAAGCTAGTTATAGTAATCCTCGGTATATATCCAATAATATGTAAATTCGTTTTGTACATACATTTTGTACTTTCATCAAAAGATGAAATTCAAAAAAAGATTATGATTATGATAGGTAAATGAATATTATTAAGATATCACGAATGACAAAGATTTTCATCCTATGGCAACACTGTCAATAAGTCAAGTCAAAGCAGCGTTGCCAGATGGTCCTAAAAGGGACGGTTTTCCGTCCTTTTGAATGCCACACCGTCCCTTTCCCGCCCCTTCCAAGCTACCGTCCCTTTTGGGCATCAAGTGCCTAAAATAATTAATTTCAAAGTGACAAACGACAATTTACTTTGCTACATGGTCGATAAATATCTTCCATCCACGGCGAATATCGAATGTGTAGCATTCGCTTATATATATAGTTTTATAAAGCTTCATATCTCACTTTGTAGTAGCCTATAGTGTTTGACAGGTGTACCAACATCAGAAATGTAACTTACGTAACAAAAATAGTTTCCGCGTTTGTATCTAATCTACATCTCGCTTTAGTTTAGTTTTAGTTTGTTTTGTTGTAGCCATTATTTGTGGTAACGTCGAGGACTGAAAACTTGAAAAGCGACTAGCGAGAGTCAGAGAAACACTGTGATCAAGGTAAAGTTTAAAGTTTTCCAAAATTATTTTGTTTTAAAGCGTTCATTCAGTTGAAAGTATAGAAACTCCTACAACCATTTGATCGGTCGGTCAAAGAAACGGCAAACTTTGGTAACGCGGTGAAGGGTGAATCCTATTGTATTTGTGTAAGTATTAAATTAAATAATTGTCTATTTCTTCGTAATTATTTGGGTACAACTGCTATAGTTTCATTATGTAGTTTGCATTGGGAATATAGACTTTTAGTCTTACAGAGGAGATGATAATCTCTGTCATTATCTCAGAAGAACATATCTAGATTATTTTGCGAGAGAAAACAAAGTTAACTAACAGTATCTGAATCAAATACATAGCCCAAATAGCGACGTCGCTAGGTTCGACGGTACGTTTATAAAATGAATAAGTAAATGTGCCAGTTTATATTTTTTTCTCAGATTTCGATTGATATGAAAATTGGTAGGTTCAGGCTTTCCCTTCTGATCAGAATAAACACGAAATCTCAATTATGGACAAAAGATATGTATGTAAGTTTCCCTTTATTTACGGAAATTCTATACGTTTTCGCTAGAATATTTTTGAGGACACGGTGGCGCTCGAGTTGTACAGATAACGGAACTCTATATATCCAAAAACTTAAATCAAAATCTGAGAAGAATGAGAAAAAAAACGAAAACAACATTAAATATGGTCTATATTTAATGTTGTTTTCATTTTTTATGTACTTAAATGTATGAAGAAATAAATAGGTAAAATAGGTAATATGAAATAATTTTTTTTGCTCTGCCCATGAATCTAGTATTAAGTATGGATTGGGCATGAGTGGTGGGAAGAACTGACAGAACGGGATAGTCTTATGTATCTTTCAGTGGAAGTAGCGAAAAAGCGATATTATTGTTTGTCCATGTCGCAGTCTCACAATTTTTTAAATTCCCCACCTTAAATTGAGCAAGATGATTGGTTGAATTATTTGTTGCCCACCATATCCGACCAATCATCTTGCTGTGTTGCATATGTTCTGTCCCTCATGGACGCACGCGTATCACATCTGTAGGATCCTACCATCTATGGCTCTGCACATCTACAAATGCATAACATCATAACTATCATAAGTATCACATATTAACACACATACACATACATATTCAGTTAAATACACATTTGTTTTAAACATATATTGAGATACACTAACTATGATAAAATATTCCAAGTTCGTTTTCGTCCCATTGTCATAAAAACCGTCCCTTTTCAGATTACACACCGTCCGAAATTGGAGACATGCGCTGGCAACACTGAGTCAAAGTTCAGGTTCACTATTTTCAAGCGGATTTGTGTTTTAGTTTTTACTCTTTTATAATTTAATTAAAATTATATATTAAGTAAAACTTAATTTTAGTTTTGGAATAAGTGTTCTAGTGCCTTCATTATGTACGCTTTAAACAAATGTCCTCATAAAAACCTGTGTTTGAAAAGCATAGCCCAAAGAAGTTATGCCAGCAAATCGAAAACAATTCGAGATGTTAATTATCAATATTTACAAAGAAGTAAGGTGCCTACAATGCACTTCCAGAAATCATTACCGAGGCTACCCATTCCTGAGTTGAACAAAAGCATCGAGCGGTATCTTAAGGCATTGCGACCACTTTTATCCGACGATCAATTTAGTGCTGCGTCCACTCGAACTAATAACTTCATTAGTAATGAGGGCAAAGCGTTACAAGAGAAACTCGTAGCGAAAGATAAGGCAAACAAGTACACAAGCTACATTTCAGACTATTGGTTTGATATCTACCTTCGGGATCGCAAACCTCTACCAATCAACTACAATCCTCTAATCGTTTTCCAAAATGACACTAGACCAGAATACAACAATCAGTTGATCCGTTCTACAAACCTGTTGATAAGTGCTGTGAGATTTATGGAGTCTCTGAAGGCACAGATATTGGAACCAGAAGTGTTTCATATGAATCCAAAGAAAAGTAATACACCACTTTTTAGAACTCTTACAGGCTTATTGCCTGAGGTGGTTTCATGGTTTGTAATAACTGCACTTTATTTAACAGCTACTTGTTCTTGTCTGAAATCTGGAAGTCCGGATGTGGTCAGTACTAAAGTATTTATATGCTTCTTTGAATACTTTACTTAAATTCTCTTTATTAATATATTTTTTCTTATAGGTATGGTGCTTACCTTTTCAAAGCATTTCCTCTTGACATGAGTCAATTTCCGGGTTTATTTGGAGCGACACGCATCCCTCTGGAGAATAAGGACAAGATATTCAGGGCAACAGACAGCAGGCATGTGTTAGTGCAGCGGAGAGGAAACTTCTATGCTTTTGATGTGTTGGATGCTGATGGTAAGGAAATTCGTGTTATTGATACACCACTTATTTAACACATTCAGTGCTGAAAACCCGACCTTCAGGTATTTTATGATTTCGTTCCCAGACCAGACAACCAGATAGTCAGAATTGTTGTACTACAGTTTTATATGACTAAATTTTTGTGGCCTGGCTTGGATGTCTTGTTTGGCTGGGTGGCAATGTGTTAATAAAAAAAAAAAAAGAGATGGTCCATGGAACCCAATTTTTTTAATTTATTATTATAGTCTTTTTGTTGTGGTACCTAAATGCTGCTTATTTGCCTTACTTGTTTCTTCGCTGATTTGTTATATGTTTTATTCCTCTCTCTGGCAACCCTGCTCCATCTGGCAGTGACTAGCAAAGAACTGATCAAAGCCTAATGGCGTTGTCAATATAAAAAAAAAAAACAATCCGGAGGTAGCAGGTTCGTACCAATGAGTTTCTGGGAACTTATGTATGAAATATCATTTGATATTTACCACTAGCTTTTCGAAACATAGTGAGGAAACCTTCATATATCTGCGAGGAAATTCAAAGGTCTATGTGAAGTCCCCAATCCGCATTGAGGAGGCCTGTGCCCAATAGTATATAGGCTGAAATAATTTATAATGCCACAAAAATGCAACTAGATTACTTATTACAATGTTAACCCCTAGCAATGTAGGTCATACCTATATAACATAACTGTTGTTTGACCTTCTTTTTGCATTTTTCCTAACTAGAATCATAAGGATAATCAGACATCAAGGAGGCATGAATCCACTACCTTGGCAGTTTTTTTTAATTTTTTGTACTTTAAAGGGTATAAAGAAATTACAAAAATTTCTTTTACAGGTAACATCCTCGCACCAACAGATATACTAGCCAACCTTAATAAAATTATTAATGACAGTACTCCTGCAGCAGTGCACCCTCTAGGAGTCCTAACATGCCAGAACAGAGATGAGTGGGCCAAGCAAAGGGCCCACTTAGAGCAAACTGGAAACAAAGAAGTCCTAAATAAAATTGATTCTGCCATTTTCAACTTAGTGCTGGATGATGAAATTATTGGTGATTCAAAACATGCTCTATTAAAGAGTTATTTACATGGAGATGGTTTAAATAGGTAAATAATTACTATCAGTTTCGGGATTGCTACTGTTCCAAATTCTGTTTTGGACTGTAGATATATACATATGAAAAAAAAGCTAGAGCTTAAAATTAATTTTTAGATTTTCTCTGAATCTCTTTTCATAGTGTGCAACGCAACTGAAGAATTGGCTTAATCACTAGTACTAGTATTAATGAAAGCCGACATTCCAATCCAGAGGGGAAACTAGGGCTTATTGGGATTGGTCTGGTTATCTTACAATGTTTTCCTTCACTGAAAAGCAACTGGTAAATCAAATGATATTTCACATATATGTTCTGAGAACCGCTTTGGGTGCCTATATGGGTTTTAGCCAGTGGTCCTGACCTAATGAAAAATAGTATTATCATCAACAATTCCCTTCAGGTGGTTTGACAAGTCCTTCAGCCTTATCATCACCGGAGATGGCGTGTCTGGCATAAACTTCGAGCATTCCTGGGGCGACGGTGTTGCAGTGCTCAGGTTCTTTGAAGACATCTATGCTGAGACCACAAAGAAGCCTTTTGTTCATCCGGACACGAAGCCAGCGAGTAGCAACATTAGTGTTAAAAAATTAGGTATGAGCATGAACTAATGAAAAGGTAGGCAACCAGCAGTGTCTATGTTGTGACTAGATTCTAGAATTGATAATTTAATGAAATCAGTTGGTCATATTATGAAAAAGTCAAACTTGCCCTAACCATATCATGGAGTAAGTAATTCTAAAATGACATTTCACGAAATGATCAAATTCTATTATTCGGTCTGGCCACGATATACATACAAAACCGCGTTACTCCAATATCCATATTTTTCTCAGATACTGTGACAGCAGCAGGTCTCGGTTCCATTCAAGTTCCATCCGTTCTGTTTGACGCTCTGTCACCTGACCTCTTCGTCAAAATAACTGTACTTCTGTTCAATAGATGGTGCTGAACAATTGGTATGATTCAATTAAGTCCTCCTGCCGAGACAGTGCTCGACAATCCATTTAAAGGATTACTTTACTGGTTACACAGCTTAATACGTTATACCTTCTCCTTTCCAGATTTCCAGTTGGACGAAAAATCTAAACAGTTTGTTGACAAAGCTAAGAAGGAATACAAAGAGTGGTATGAATCATTAAGCATTGACTACATTTTGTACGAAGGCTTAACAAAAGGTGCTTGCAAGAAGTATAAAGTCAGTCCTGATTGTGTAATGCAGCTCAGCTTCCAGGTGTGTAAAAATGTACCCAAGGAGGGCGTCGCCAAGTGTGAAAATAAAACTTGTAGCTAAATGTATGCCCCTCCCTTTGGCCATCGGCCACATAATGTACCTATATGTGGCGCTTGGAGGATATAGCCACCTCACGCCCCCCCAGAAAGGGGAATGTAAGAAGATATCTGGCGGCCCTTGTAGCCATTATACCTTGTTTTTTGAGAACACTCTTTCAATCTTATCCTCGTATGTGAGCTATGTACTAGTACAAAAATTCAAGTCGTGAATTCTTATACATGGTGGGCAAATAAGAAGTATACATTTTGTTTTTACATTTTAACTATATTAAGTTCAAAGATTATTAAGTATTATATTTATTTAAGTAACATAGATTTTAAAAATATATTATTCAGGGTTGGCAAATACATGCGGAACATAATGTCTGCCATATGTCCACCTCTAACAGCAAGCAGGCAAATATAAGCCCTTATCATCGCATTTTTCAGCATATTTTCGCACATTTTCGACGTTATCTTAGTCAATTTGTGCCGCATAGTCGAATTTTAACTGTTGAAATTTCTCCAGCTTGTTAGCATAGACGCGTAATTTTAGATTTATGAAAAAATATTTAGTAAATTTTGCACTTAATATAATTTATAAACAAAGTGTATCACTCTTATTTGCCCACCTTGAAGAAATAAAAGTATGTCAAGAAATTAATCATGAAATTGGCCTATAAATTACCAACAACTTTAACAGCTGGCCAATTACAGATTTAGGAAATTGCGCAATCATTATTAGTATTTCAGTTCGTTGCCCAGACTATACCAGATGGTCCAGATAATCCTCAATGCCATTAAAGAATTACGATTTGAATGAATGGCTCTATAATAAATAATATTTGGTTCCAGGCTGCATATCACCTCCTTCATGGTAAATTCGTCGGTACCTATGAATCCTGTAGCACTTCGGCGTTTAAGCACGGCAGGACGGAGACCATGAGGCCTTGCACTGAAAAAACGAAGGTAGGCACTATACTTCGCTTTTCTTAGAACAATATTGATGTGTCTTTTTATTGAAAATATTGAAAAACGCTATAAAAAATAGTAACTATTACTTATGAAACTAAAATAATGTAAATGATCATATATGCTATTATAATTGTTACATATTAGCTGCAATGCAACTTATTTTCCAAGTGTTTTTCAAAAAAAGACACGTCTTGGCCGCTTACCTTCTTTCTTGCTAATGCTATAAAAACATAGTTTAGGCATATAGCCCTGTCCCGTAGCCGCCAGGGGCCACAACTTTTATGTACATAGTCATTAAATTACATGAATACTACTGTATGTAATTGCATGATTTCTATAGTAATCTAAATTGTATTTTTTTTTTCTTATTTAATGCATGTTAATTATAAGATGTAATGTTTTGAAAAGATGTGTCCCTGAGCCAAGTTTCTTGCCGGTCCATATTGGGATACCCTCCTCCAATTGAGGGGGGGATTTAAATCTTCTCGGGTCAGAGGTGTAGGGTTAGAGCCGGTGTAACTTTAATTGACGTTCATAAGTGCATTGTAATATGCCTACTTGAATAATAAACTATCTTTTCTCAAACTTGCTATGAAATGATGACATGACTTACGTCAAATTAGGTCCGGAAATACTACATTTCAGGTGGCATGAGTGAACATGATACGTAAAGGAATTTCATACTGCCTTACACACCTAGGACTGTAAAGCAACCTTCTTTTGTTTTTTAACGTCAAATTGTGACACAACGTCTTGGTATCCAACCATCAACTAGCTTCAGTTAGCTTGGTACGGTGATTTGTTGTGCATATTCGTTGCTAAGCAACGGCGGTGGCGCATCGCGCAGGCGCGCGGACTTACGGGTTGTACACCGCTGGTAGAGTGGCGAGCCGAGTAGAGGTCTTAGCACATTGTTACAACTCAACAGCCACTCGGCTCAAAATTAAATATTGAAATTAAAGCCTTATCTTGTATGTCCTATAGTACAATGTTTAAAATTTGGAAACTGTCGGGTGGTCTACGCGTCGTCCACTCGTCGTCCACTAAGATGAACCAAAAGTGAGTTGAGTTGGTGTGGAATTGGTATAGTGTGCGAAGACCTTAAGTCGCCACAAAACAAATTGACTACAATTTTTTGTTTTTATTGCAAGTTTGAGAAATATATAATTATCTACTTGGCCTGCAACCCTACGTTTCCCGGCCTCTATAGTAATGTACTATTATCTTATCTTATGATGCACAGTTTTGCCGGCTTCTGGAATATTTGCAAAAATATACAAGTGCTTGTTCCATAATCTTCAGCTATAGTTCATTTTTTTTATTATTAGAAAAAAATTAAACAATCTTTACGTGTCTTTTTATTGAACATTATTGAAAAACGCTTTTTAAAAATTAGATTATCATTACTTATGAAAATTGGTAATTACTACATATTTGCTGTGACGCCTGTGACTTATTTTCAAAAGTGTTTTTTCAGTAAAAAGACACGTTAAGATCGCTTGCCTTCTTTCTAATGCTATAAAAACGAACTATAATTAAATCCACAATGGCTAAGCGGAACTACTTCGTAAAATCATCTTGCAATAATATGTCGCCTCGCACAACGAAGGGCGCAAAATATGTGACAGTGACTTGTTTAAGGTTGCCTGGAAGAGATCTTTTTAGCGATTCCAGCGTTGCAGCATGGTTCCATTTTTATCACTTGTCACTATACCTGTCATTTTCGCGCTTACATACTTGTTGGAACGTGACAGCCATGATGACAAATGATAAACAGCCGACCATCTTAGCCCTACAGCCTCTATAGGGACCGTGCGCGTTGGAGGGTCTGCCATCTTGTGGCCTGAATCGGAATCATAAACATGTACATTTACACATCACGTGTTTTCTTGGGCATAGTAGGTTCTGCCGTCTTATGGGCTACATTGGAACCATAAACATCACATTTACGCCTCGCGCCAAAAATCTGACGGTTCCTGTGCTGCCTCCTGTTCATGCACGCTTCCTATTAATTAATCAAAGTATTTTTTTTCCTGAAACAGTTTCTGTTTTGAGATGTGTAATAAAGAGTATTATATCTTATACCTTTAAACGAGCAATTCTTGTATATATTTATATATATATATATATATATATATATATATATATATATATATATATATACATCTCTGGCGCAATCTGTCTTGGTATACTGTATATCCGTTTGGGGAGGTGCAGCTAAAAGCCGTTTTATAAACTTAGAGCGAGCACAAAGGGCTTTGGTTAAAGTTATGTATTTTAAAAAGATTACATTTCCTACTGACCTCCTGTACCAAGTCAGTGGACTTTTGTCGGTTCGGCAACTGTATATCCTACAAACAACTTTAAAAAAGCACAAGAGTCTGCCATTTGTAAGAGAAAAATGTAAGAGAAAAAGAGTAATACCAAACATAGCCATGCTACCTAAAACTATTAGAACCAAATTTGCTAGCTCACAATACCAGATACAAGCCTCACATCTCTATAATAAAATAAATAAACTATTAGACATTCACACAAAACCACATCATGAGTGTAAAAAGCTCATAATAAACTGGCTAAAAACAAAAACATACGATGAGACAGAGAATATAATTCGATAATCTTCACAAACACACACACACACACACACTCACACACACACACACACACACACGCACACACACACACACACACACACACACACACACACGCACACACACACACGCACGCACACACACACACAAACGCACGCACGTGCGCGCGCACACACACACACGCACACACACACACACACACACACACACAGAGAATATCTCTAAGATAGTTTGTTGTTAGTACAGTAAGGCACTTTATCTGTATTCAGAGAATGTATTATCGCTCCTTTAGTTCTTTAGTTAGTTTAGTTTAGTTAATAGTTTATATTGGTTATCCTAAGATATTTATACTCGTACTTAAAAAAACTTACCAAAGGAAGAGCGGTGTCTCCCAACACAAGCATTTATTTTGCTTACAGGGAGACTCCATCCCTTTGATCATAATTTACGTGTTTTTGTTGAATAAAGAATTTTGAATTTTTTTTTTTTTTTTGAATTTGAATATATATATATATTTTTTTTTTTTGAATTTATTGAATAAACAAACAATTTACAGTCTAGAATTTAATACAAGACCCATCGTAGGCAAAACCTTGAGGAGGTTTGTGTGCCGATGGGGAGTTCAGAGAACAATACATATATTAATGTCTTATGTCTAAATTAAAAAAAAAGAAAACATTGTAGGATTCTTAGTATAAGTAGCTTGTGTCGTTTGATGTCAATAAGTGCATTTTAATTACTTTTTTTATATGTTTACCATTTAAGTACTTTACACGAACATCTTCTGGCAAATCGTTTAATATTTTAGGTAATATATATGTATACAGCCTAGTGCCATATATGTTATTATATTTGGGTTTACAATATTTGTTTTGTCTCTGTAGACTTCTTAGTTTTGTACATCTTTTGTTTACTTTTAGTTTAGTAACATAGTGATATTCTTCAGTTAGTATGGCTAGTTTACACTTATTTTGAACCGGAAGTACATTACAGTATTTG
This sequence comes from Cydia pomonella, assembly GCF_033807575.1. Classification (NCBI taxonomy): domain Eukaryota; kingdom Metazoa; phylum Arthropoda; class Insecta; order Lepidoptera; family Tortricidae; genus Cydia; species Cydia pomonella. Next base: position 25,845,028 of record NC_084704.1, on the reverse strand, counting down.
AAAAGTTGTGCATATTCTGTTTCGTATTTCTTTTTGATATGCTTAGGTACAAGTGTCTTCAATAATCTTATTTGTAAGTTATATATTTTTTCTATATATGTTTTATAGGTTTTACCATAAGTACTCAAAGCGTAACCGATCACAGAGTCAGCGAGGGCTAGGTACAGCATACGTAGGGTTTTGTACGGTAATTTATACCTTAGGATTGACATTTTGCTTAGAATGGCTCTTAACTTATCGCACACATAGTTAATATGCGGCCCCCAGTTGAATCTGTGGTCGATTATTAACCCGAGATACATGTGTTCTGTGACCACTTCGATATTTTCACAGTTACACGTTGTGATATTCTGCTGGTGCAGGCAGCTATGTGTGTGTGTGCCACCACAGTAATATCACGAGCAGTTTTATTGTGCGCCGAACGAATATGCATTATTTTCGTCTTTTGCGCGATATATATATATATATTTCTGTGATCTCGAAAACGGCTCTAACGATTTCGCTGAAATTTGGTATATGGGTTGGGGGTATACAATCGATCTAGATTAGTTTTATGTTTGGGAAAACGCGTGTTTTCGAGTTTTCATGCGTTTTTCTTTCGATGCAGAATATGGTCGCTAATTTCGTGTTGCCGGCCACTGTCCGTTTGGCCCAGCGGGTTAAGACGCGGACTGCTAGAAACGAGTGTTACGGGTTCGAATCTCGCCCGGTGACTAACTTTTGTTTTTTTATATATGTTCAAGTTTATATTTAATTTTTATTGTTTTAGACAAGTTTAATTTAGTCAAAAAATGTAGTTAAGATTATCACCTATACACCACCATATTACAATAAATAGTTATAACCGAGCAACGCTCGGTCGCCCAGGTACTATATGTATATCTATACATCTTGCTCATGCGTATCAAGATAAGTCAAAATGATAACTGCGCGTCTATAGGCGGGTCCACACAGAGTGAGCATACGCGTGAGGCAATTTCCTCACCCACAAAACGGCCAGTGTAGTGTAGACGTGCCTCGGCCGAGGCAGCGCGCGCGTTTTCCACGCCCGACCGAGGCACGTCTACACTGGCCGTCTTGTGCGCGAGATGGACCCGCCTATAGACGCGCAGTTATCATTTTGACTTATCTTTTTGTAAAGAAAGGAGTGAAAACATATTAATATTGTTTTATTATTATTATTGGAAAAAGGGAAGCATTTACCCACAGTCTCACCTGATGGTATAGTCTAATTTTTTTGAACTAAGCTGATGAATAGATAGAATCTATTCAATATTGTATCCGACCGTCCTCTGCATCTTATTGTTCATTGACTAGTTGTGAACCTTTTTCTTTATGGAGCCTCCCATTTGGCATTTTAAACACAATACTGAATAGATTCTATTCATTAGCTCAGTTAAAAAAAATACTGTAAGTGCCAATGCAGTCTAGGATGGAGCATGCTTCTTTTTTTTTTTTTTTTTTTTTTATATATTATAGGACATTATTACACAAATTGACTAAGTCCCACAGTAAGCTCAATAAGGCTTGTGTTGAGGGTACTTAGACAACGATATATATAATATATAAATATTTATAAATACTTAAATAAATAGAAAACACCCATGACTCAGGAACAAATATCCATGCTCATCACACAAATAAATGCCCTTACCAGGATTTGAACCCGGGACCATCGGCTTCATAGGCAGGGTCACAACCCACTAGGCCAGACCGGTCGTCAAACGGCTTCCGAATCCGAACCGGGCTTCTGAATCTCGTGTGTATGAATCAGGGGGTTAGACTTTACAACAGGTTACAAAATCAGTGAAGTTTACCCGCCCGACCGAGGTACGTCTACACTGGCCGTTTTGTGCGCGAGGAAATTGCCACGCGCGTATACTCGCTCTGTGTGGACCCGCCTCATTAGGCATTGCGTCATTACGCAAAAATAAAAAAACAATACTACATAATATTTGCTCTAGATCTAGACTAATATTATGTTAAACTTATCAGTAATATTAGTATAATGAGTAACAAATAGGTTTGTAGCCTGGTATCAGACAAGTGATAACAGATTAGAGACTACATTGACCTGTCATGGCACATTTATGAATTTAATTGCTTGCACTCGCGCACAAGACGGCCAGTGTAGACGTGCCTCGGTCGGGCGTGGAAAACGCGCGCGCTGCCTCGGCCGAGGCACGTCTACACTACACTGGCCGTTTTGTGGGTGAGGAAATTGCCTCGCGCGTATGCTCGCTCTGTGTGGACCCGCCTATAGACGCGCAGTTATCATTTTGACTTATCTTGATACGCATGAGCAAGATGGATAGATATACATATAGTACCTGGGCGAACGAGCGTTGCTCGGTTATAACTATTTATTGTAATATGATATTATGAATAAGGGGGTAAGACAAATTCATTCGTGCTTCGATTTTGACAGCTGATATAGATTTTGATAACATTGGTTATCAAATGTTGACGTTTATCAATCCAGTGATCACAAAACATAGCACAATCGTACAGCGCCATCTATTTTTCTTAATTTACATCTTATCTTTTTCATCTACTATAAATAACTATTTGCTTTAACCAATAATCCAGTTCAATGTAGTTTAAATCATATTCAATTAAAACAGAGTTGCATTTGTTTTGTTTCGTTCAATTTTCAAACAAAATAAAAAATGTATTTGCTGCACTATAGGTTCATGACACATTTTAATAGTTCCTATCACTCTCCCAGGCATTCTGCGAAGCCCTTCACTTAAACAAGACCTCACAAGGAGAGCTCAGCGCAATGATGCAAGAATGCTCCAAATATCACTCCGAGCTAATAAAAGACGCAGCTATGGGCCAAGGGTTTGACCGTCATATGTTCGCGCTCATGAAGATAGCTGAGGAATATAACCTGCCGCGGCCTGAGCTCTTTGATTCTTATGAATATACTTTCCTGAACAAATCGATACTAAGTACGAGTACGCTGTCGTCGCCTTCAGTTATGGGTGGAGGTTTTGGACCGGTGGCTACAGAAGGATTTGGTATAGGGTAAGTTTATGACGTTATTATGAGTTGCCCTAGCACCTGGCACGTACCAATGAGTTTCTCGAACCTTATTTACGAAATATTATTTATTTCTTACCAGTCGCTCTTCGGCGAATATCGTAAGGAAACCGAATCCTTGTTCCCCCCCTCTGGACTGGGTGTAGACAAGATGGCAATCGTTCACGCTCCGTATCGTAGCGTAGTTATCTCTCTCTGTCACTCTTCCATATTAGTGCGACACAGACAGTTGCGTTTCGTTCGCTACGGAGCGTTAACGATTGGTATCTTGTCTACGCACCCTAGAAGATTAGATAGTAGTCGTTTTCTTCAAAACCACTGCTCGCGCCATATTGAAAAGTTTTTAAAGCGGTTTCGGGCTCCTTTAAGAAAGAGGAAGAAGTTTGGCAAGCTAATTTTCTGCAGCCTCCATTTACCCCTAAAGACTTTACTTTTTGAGCATTAGAAGTGAAAAATTGTTCTTTTTACAAGCTCTTATTTAACTTGCCCTGTTAGTATGTATGTTATTTTGTTAGTATCAAATCTTGGAAACTAAATTTGACCCACTTCCCGATTTCCGATTGACTTAAAAAAAATTGCATACAGATGTAAGTCAAGTGACAATGTAACCATCGAGCTGATTTGATGATGGAGACAGGAGATGGCCATAGGATGATAGGAACTCTGTGATGAAACAACGCAACCTAATTGTGTTTGGGCTTTTGAGAATTGCCTCGATTAGTATTAGTTACCCATGGTAAGGAAAATACAGTCAGCGACAAAAGCTTGTACCAAAAATGAAATGATTGCAAAAAACTTATTTTAACTTGTTTCTTAAATCTTCCTTTAGGTATTCAGCCTTCCCCGACAAGTTAGGCGCAGCGGTCACCAGCTACAAATCTCACAACAACAGCACCGAGTTCGTGCAGGCCTTACACCAGTCCTTTGAAGATATCACTAAAATTATATCTACATGATAACGCTTTAAAGGCGAAAGCTTATTGCGGCGCACAATACCTGGTGTTTTTTCTTAGCCTAGGTGAACGTAATATACTTATAGGTCATACATCAACTTTTATTATGGGAAAGACTCCGAAATCGCGAAAAATAAGTGGCTGTTTCAAACATTTTAGCTGATTCGCATGTTTTCTATGAGAGAGCCTATATGTTTTTCTATGATTTTTTTCGGGGTTGGTTCCATAGTAATCGTTCATATATACATCGCGAAATTTCATATAATATAAATACAGTTTCCATTAATATTTAATTATTTATATAATAGTCACGAAAATGGTATGTGCACAGCTTGGCAGGTTTTAAGACCATTCAGCGTCATGGAGGGCAAATTACAATTTGGCTAAGGGTTAATAAAACACCTAATGAATGGCTAAGTTAGTAAATGGCATGCGGGTCTTAAAGCCGCTAGACATGGCTAAATTTAAAATGCTAAAATTAGGGTTTAACCGAATAACTTTTGTCTGTTGAATCTGTCGATAAAGCACGCGCCCTTTAACGCGTGTATGCCAAACGCATACGATGCGATGTAACTCTTTATTCACTTTGCTGGCTACTGTCATAGGGTTGATAAATGATTAATAGTATCCATGGCCTTTTTTATGCCTCCTCTATAATGTAATACTTTGCTGTTTAAAATACGATAATGAATAGATACTTAAACATCCATGAAGTTCATCCAACTGACGGAGGATGTGACTTACATGCTCTCTTTACTGATGTTTTTTTTTTCATTAAAATTTAGACATGTCTAAAAGATCCGTAAATTCGCCTAGGGAGGCTTTCCTACTCATATGGAGGAAACAAATTATTGACCATTTCGCCTTTTTGTACTTGTTTATATAACACGCAATGGGATGCTTTTAAATGTTTGATACTCGTAGTTGGATATTTATTTGGATTTTGCTACAGGTATATAAGTAGGAGCCCATAAAGACCCCGTCTGTATAGACAGTGCTAAGGGTGAGCGTCCAATGATGAGAAGTAGCGGAGCGTTTCTATTGGCTAATTTTCTCCCACATCGATCCCTCACACAGCTCTGTTGGATACAAACTCTTAGAGTGCGCTTACACTGGGTCGTCTAATATCGGCCGTCGAAGTCAAGTAAGGTGTTATTCACATTTGATATGGATCCGCACGCAGTTCCAGTTTGAACTTAAAGTGAGACATCACTTTATACGCTGTTTCGCTCGCACACCAAAACGGAGTCCGCATCAGGGTGATGACCGCGTTAACATGCATTTAATATCTAAACATTTGAATCTAAAATATAAGATTTAGATTGATGGTTACATGTCATATGGGACAATCTATACTTAGTCGATTCTGCTCAGCTTACCTCAGTGCCTTACAATGCAAATAGTATAAGAATAGGATAATTTAATTTGATAAAGATCACTATTTATTTATCTACACAAATTTGTTAACCTAAGTAAAACAATATATTTTAAATATTTTTTTACTATTTATAAGGGTAGGTAATTTGAAAAGGCATTTTGTATTCACATTTAACTGGCCTTATTTCGTTTTAAGACTCGTAAGGTTCATGAATAGTCACAACTGTCTCGACGATGGAAGATAATTTGATATCAAAGTGAATAGTTAGATCACTAAATCTTTTCTTGGTATCTCATATTTTACCCTTTGACTGCCAAAGACGCCACTTTACGCGCGCGGCTTCAGCCCAATATCAACCTTAATTGTATTTCGACAAGGTTCACGATAACGCACCGCGCACGATAGGCGTGGCGTTCAAAGGGTGTTTTTTACTTTGTCTTTGTATATATTGTCATATTGATATTAGGTTCTGATAAATAAATAATATATTTCATTTCCATTGTTTCATTGTATTAAAATACTACAGTAGAATAAAACCACAAACGATGTAATTTTTGGCTGCGGACTGGACGCAGGCGGTGTGCGGCAGTAAATCAAGGCCATACCTACATTGCGCTCGGCTTGACCAAGCGTCCAGTTCGCGACCTTACGCCATCTCGTCCAAAAAAACCCACATTTCGATTATCCGAACTAGTCTCGGTCCCAATCAGTTCGGATAATCGTGGTTCTACTATAAAAAATAAATAAATAAAACAACCGTCAGGTGATAAATTCAGAGCCATAGTGAAGCGTAGTAGTATCAAAAACAAAGTTGATTTTGTTTCATTATTTTTTTGTAATTAAGTAATGAGTTTTGAATGTCACCCTGATAATACGCCAACCGCTACGCTACGGAGACTGCTTACCATCAGGCGGGCCGTATGCTTGTTTGCCACCGACGTAGTATAAAAAAAAACCCTGATAATATATGCACGGAGACAGATATGTTTTTGACTTTTTTTTTTCGTATTTTTCCTAGCACCTTGTATATTTAATTATTTGTGCCTGACTTGATCAATATTAAGTACAAAGTGTTTAGTATATCTTATACCTTTTTAAACGAGCAATTCTTGTATATATATATATATTTCCGGGATCTCGGAAACGGCTCTAACGATTTTGCTGAAATTTGGTATATGGGGGTTTTTGGGGGTAAACAATCGATCTAGATTAGTCTTATGTTTGGGAAAACGCGTGTTTTCGAGTTTTCATGCGTTTTTCTTTCGACGCAGAATATGGTCGCTAATTTCGTGTTGCCGGCCACTGTCCGTCTGGTCCAGCGGGTTAAGACCAGTTAAGACGCGGACTGCTAAACGAGTGTTACGGGTTCGAAACTCGCCCGGTGACTAACATGTTTTTTTTATATATATTTAGACAAGTTTAATTTAGTAAAAAAATGTAGTTAAGATTATCACCTATACACCACCATATTACAATAAATAGTTATAAGTAACCGAGCTTGCTCGGTCGCCCAGGTACTATTTATTTTAACCAAAGATGGAAAGTGAACCATATCACCAGAGATATTTTGGCGCTCGAACGAAGTGAGCGCGCCAACAGTTCGAGGGTGAGATGGTTACTTTTACCCGAATTAAACACTCTACTTTTCATTTCGAGTATGAGGAAAGTCAAACAAGAGATGTAAGTTATGACCGGAATTGGCGCCATTTAGATCGGATTTTTTTGTCCATTGTCAATCTTTAATTAGGATCTGTCTGAAACGGCCTTAATGTGTACGCGCCTTAAAAAAAGTGAAACTGAATGAATGAATGTAATTTGTAATGGTAATATTTTAAACATTCATCGTCATTTATATAGATTTATTAACAAATATTTATGTTTATTTCATGCAATTAAATATATTTTTTAATAATGCAATGCAATTAAACATTTAATTTCGATAATACTTGGTCTGAAAATGCGAAAGCTATTATGAGAGCTTTTAACTGAATAATATGGCATATATGGCTGTTAGCCGTTGCTCGAAGTACAAATTAAAAAAAAATACTTTCCACCCTAGGGCGGGAAATGTAATTTTCCATCCGACTATCACCCTATGAAAGGTGAACTTTCCGAACAGGAGAGATGAAAACATACCCGACCCGGACCCGGACCCGGGTATGTCCTTAAACTACGTCCAAAAGAGAGGTATGGGCAATGTGAATGTCATCTCGCCTTGTGTGGTAGGGCACAGCACAGCAGATGTCATTCCAGATCTAGAGCAGAGCCCAACTGGGGAAGTACCTTCAACCTTACAGAAAACCGCAGCCAAATAACACTTGACCCTACTCATAGTGTTGTGTTCCTGCCGGTGAGTAAGGTTGCCAGAGCTCAACGAGGGGGGTGGGGTTAGGGTCGGCAACGCGCATGTAACTCCTCTGGAGTTGCAGGTGTACATAGGCTACGGAGACTGCTTACCATCAGGCAGGCCGTATGCTTGTTTGCCACCGACGTAGTATAAAAAAAAAATACAGTACCGGAAAATAATCTATCATATTTGTGTTTTTTTTTTAAGTATTTTTTTATGAGAACGACTAAGGCTGCCTGCCTAAACGATTATCATGTGAAAGTCCTTTAGATGGAGAGTAAAATCATATACCGTAAAATGCTGCAACTTTGCCATTTAAGCTCAATTTTGCCTATTTCATTTAAATTACGACCTCTCTCTCTCGCTTAGTTTTTTCTTGTTTTTTACCATTTGGTAGTAATTTTCATTATTCTGGCAACACATATTTCATTTTTTTACAATGGTAACTCCATTGTTGCTCCGCCAGTTACGTATCATAAGTCGGCGTGAGTGGCAGCGTTTTTTTAGTGTCTCGCAACTTTTGAATTTTTATCTACGAAAAAGGTGTTTTTTGAGAAGTGGTAACGTCCCAGGGTAAGTAAAGACTGTCTATTTCCCGTAAATTTAATATTTTCTTGAAAAGTACACGCTTTCAGCATAATAACGTACTAGGCAATATTGGGCAGTGTTTTGGAAACTTGAATGACACAATTTTGCCTGGGTCTAGGGCTGTCACTAGCTGAATTTTATAAATGTACAGAAAAGAGTAAAAATGAGCTTACCTAAACTGCTTAAATGAGTTTATTTATTACAAGCTTTTTATTAACTTGCAATGTTTGTTTGTTTAAGTCAAATCTTGCAAGTCGATTTTCACCGACTTTCAGTGTGGGTACCTATGTAGATCTGCTGACAATGCAATAATAAACTAACGTTAACAAAAAAGACGTATGGGTATTAAAATGAAAATTATAAAAAAAACCTGATTGCAATCTGTTATTCTATTTTTATTGTAGTTACTTGCAATTGTATATTTATTGTATTATAATTATGTTGTATGTTTACTTGTAATTGTCTTTTTGTTCAAAATTTGCAATCTAATTTTCAACCACTTATTAGCGACCAATTGAGATGTTTGACATACTTATATAACTTGGGTGACAATGCAATGTTTATGGTACCATCGAGATGGTCTGATGATGGAGACCGAAGATAGCAACTTCTAAACTACACATAATTAACCCACTGTGTTTAGGCTCATTTGATTTGTCTTGCAGTTATCATTCTTATCGAAATCTGGGTTGTCAGGTGTCAGGTCGATTACAATTGGAGTTCAAAGGTGATGGGTGATTAGAACTTTACAATGAAATAGAACTTTACACTATAATAATGCATTGAAAATTAGCAAAATAGTGTATCTGCAATGTACTTGTAATAAAAAATTTGAAATAAATTCAAATGATTAAATACTAAAAGAAAAAGAAATCAAACAACATTATATTACATTTGTTTGTTGATTATTTTGTAACTAACAATATAAATAGATTTTTTTAATAATAATAATTTTTTGGCACAACCCTACAGTTAACGATATTTTTGTATAGAAAGTTTGTGGAACCTGCTACAACTTTACCTATTGCATGTGAAAAAAAAAGTATTAAGCTTATGGCAATAATTTGACTGTCAGGGACAAGCATAATGTCTCATGCACAAGAGTAAATATTATTGCAAATAGCAACACATTATTTATGGAGATATCCGTCTAGGCAAAGTTACGTCTTAGGCCTACAACTTTGCCTGCCACTTTGATTGTTTGTAAATCGGAAATACAGTATGATTAGGTAATGAGATTTAAGTCTTATCTGGTAAGGCATAGGGTATGTTTTCCGACTAATACTCATGAAACTCATGATGAAAAATAGTTTCACAGATATAAGAAAAAAACGTCAAAATCCAGGCAAAGTTGCAGCGTTTTACGGTACTACATTTGTATGACACCATATAAGAAACTCGTTTTGTACGAGTTTATTAAAACCGGCCAAAAGCATGTCGGGCCATGCTCACTGTAGGGTTCCGTAGTTACTCTTCCGTCACAATAAGCTAAACTGGAGCTTAAAGTATAGTAAATTGTTAACCAAGGGATGAAACGCGAGTTAAACAAATAGGAAAATTTGCATAATCAGTACCTAATTAAAGTCTTTTTACTATGAAGGGGAAACTTTTTGCGATAACTCAAAAACAGCTAAACTGATCATGTCCGCTATAGTTTTCATTTAAAGTCTTTCTTAAGCTCTACTTCCACAATTTTTTTCATATTTTTTGGACCTATGGTTCAAAAGTTAGAGGGGGGGGGACACATTTTTTTTTCTTTCGGAGCGATCCTTATCTCCGAATATATTCACTTTATCAAAAAATGTTTGTCGAAGACCCCTATTAGTTTTGAAAGCCCTTTCCAACGATACCCCACACTGTAGGGTGGAAGCAGAAAAAAAAATTCACCCCCACTTTACGTGTAGGGGAGGTACCCTCAAAAAAATTAAATTTTTAGATTTTATTGTACGACTTTGTCGGCTTTATTGATTTATATATCCGGCTCGTACCAATGAGTTTTTCGGAACTTATGTACGAAATATTATTTGATATTTACCAGTCGCTTTTCGGTGAAGGAAAACATCGTGAGGAAACCGGACTAATCCCAACAAGGCTTAGTTTACCCTCTGGGTTGGGAGGTCAGATGGCAGTCGCTTTCGTAAAAACTAGTGCCTACGCCAAATCTTGGGATTAATTGTCAAGCGGACCCCAGGCTCCCTTGAGCCGTGGCAAAATGCCGGGACAACGCGAGGAAGAAAATTGATTTATATATCCATGCCGAATTTCAGCTTTCTAGCACTAACGACCACGGAGCAAAGCCTCGGACAGACAGACAGACAGACGGACATGGCGAAACTATAAGGGTTCCTAGTTGACTACGGAACCCTAAAAAGTGCATAAAAACTGGTTTATTAATAAAGAAAATAACATAAATTACAGATTCTGCACTGAAAATCAAAATATTAGATTAGTATTTGGTACTGAAACCCTTTGCATCAAGAACAGCTTGGCAACTTCGGGGCAGTGATGCAATCAACTTCGCGAGGAAAGAACTTGGAATTCGTTCCCACTCTTCCTTTAATTGTTCAAATCTTTCGTTGACATTTCTTGCACTCACATGACGACCTAGCTCCTTCCATAGGTTTCCTATAGGATTCAAGTCCGGACTTTGGCTAGGCCATTCCAAAACCCTCTCTACGTTTTTTGAATCATTGTTTAACAAGATTTAAGACGAATGTTTCGGGTCATTATCTTGCTGAAACATAAAAAAATTGCTGCCGAAATTTTGGCGTGCCCAGAGAAGAAACACATCTTGTAATATTTATTCATAAACTTCCTTCGTCATAATGCCGTTTATTCGATGTAAAGGACCAACTCCACTTGCACTGAAACAGCCCCACACCATGAGGGAGCCGCCGCCGTGTTTGACTGTAGGGAGCTGATACTTGGGGTCATAGCAAGCATTGTCGGGACGTCGTACGTAGGTAATTCCATCTGTTCCGAACAGTAAAAACTTGGATCCGTCGCTCCAGATTACCTTTTCCCACATTTCCGCAGTCCAAGAAAAATGTTCAAGAACGATTTTTCTTGGAAATCAGTGGTTTCTTTGCAGGACGACGAGCACGAAGTCTACCATCCATCAGGCGATTTCTTACAGTACGTACGGACACAAACTGAATTTCCACACGATATTTCCCGCATAATGTCACTCGCCGTGAGTTGTGGATTGCGTCTTGCTATTCGCAAAATGTTGCGGTCTACCAAACTTAATGTGCAGCGTGGGCGACCTGTACCCCTAGTGTAAATTTGATCGACATTATAACGTGACGAACGCGTTTGCGTTAAGTCTCATTTTGTATAGGATTTTGAGTTTCCAAAACGTCCCGCTTGGCGCGCGTTTCTAAATCCAATACAAAATGAGACTAAACGCAAACGCGTACGTCACGTTTCGAAATCGAATTTATTTACACTAGGGGTACAGTTCTATTGGGCCTTTTGACACCTCCGCGTTGTTTCCCGTTTCAAAACCTTCGATATAGTAGACTGATGAACTTGAAATTGCTTAGCCAGCGTCGATTGTGTGAAGCCATTTATAATTGCTTCTTGTATAGCTACTGTTAAGTTTTTATTTTCACGAGGTCTCCCCATGACGGAACTGATATTTCTTACAAATATGATTATGAATTAGCTCGATATTCCGTTTTTAGGGTTCCGTAGTCAACTAGGAACCCTTATAGTTTCGCCATGTCCGTCTGTCTGTCTGTCTGTCTGTCTGTCTGTCTGTCCGAGGCTTTGCTCCGTGGTTGTTAGTGCTAGAAAGCTGAAATTTGGCATGGATATATAGATCAATAAAGCCGACAAAATCGTACAATAAAATCTAAAAATTTAATTTTTTTTAGGGTACCTCCCTTACACGTAAAGTGGGGGTGAAATTTTTTTTTCGCTTCGACCCTAGAGTGTGGGTTATCGTTGGAAAGGTCTTTCAAAACTAATAGGGGTTTTCAAGAAACATTTTTTGATAAAGTGAATATATTAGGAGATAATCGCTCCGAAAGAAAAAAAAAATGTGTCCCCCCCCTCTAACTTTTGAACCATAGGTCCAAAAAATATGAAAAAAATCGTGGAAGAAGAGCTTAAGAAAGACATTAAATGAAAACTATAGCGGACATGATCAGTTTAGCTTTTTTTGAGTTATCGCAAAAGGTTTTCCCTTCATAGTAAAAAGACTTACTTTAATTGATTATGCAAATTTGCCTATTTGTTTAACTCGGGTGAAAGGTACCGTTTCATCCCTTGGTTAACAATTAACTATACTTTAAGCTCCAGTTTAGCTTATTGTGACGGAAGAGTAACTACGGAACCCTACACTAAGCGTGGCCCGACATGCTCTTGGCCGGTTTTTTTATCGACTTAAATACTACTACTTAGTGACGGACGCTAAATTCCAGAAAAATGAATTCAAATTGAATTTCGAAATATGTACCGGCCTGTTAGCGTATAATTGGTTGAGAATAAATCAATATAACCTTTTTTGATTAGTTATCTTCAAATTCAGTTCTTGGTTTTATCTAATTTGAAATATTTTACAGAAAAATCACTATGTGATAGATTTTTTTCCGCTACTGTAACTTAAGCGCTCCGATACTTATACCCCAAAGTTCATCTATACCGACCTTTGTCCACTCCACCATCGACCATATTAAATCAGAGAGGAGTGTTATTTATGTAGCATGGACAGTTAAAAGGTAGTTTATATTTATAGGTACCTATTATATATAGGTACAATGGCTGCACGGTTTGTGTGTGCATGTACTTAAACTGCTCTATGGAGAGTTCGCGGCGGCGCTTACAGACTGTTATCGATTTCGCCTTGTCCATCATCTAGGACTAGCCCAGTGCCCAGTATTCATAGTTGCTTCATTGCAAATTTATTAAGAGCCTCTAACTAGTATAATTATCTAGTCTATCTAGACCAATGTCTTAAATGTTTATACTATTAGTGGGTCTTTGAGCCGTAGACCTCGGGAACCGTGACCATAGCCGGATAGTTAGAATAAAACAACGAAATTACGTTATTTGCCTCTGTATCGCTTTTGCATATTCAAACGATAGAGAGGAAAATAATTGAACGAACGAAGGGCTCGCGATATTTGGGACAAAAAACAAGCCAACGAAAAGTAGGCCCTCTGCTCACAAAATTTCACGAGAACCGGTTAAGAAATGCGACCTATACTGAAAACCAGCTGAACAGAGTTACAAAAGCATTTATGCACATCTAAAACTGAGACGCTTCGCGCTCGCTCGGTCGATAACAGAAAATCTGTTGGTATGGACTTGACTATGAATACGCGCCACATCTACGCAGGAATAGCAGAATCAGTAATAATTCAACGTTCCGTTAGACGTATAGCGGCTTAAATGGAAATATGTTTTTATAATATTACGGTGATGTAAAATAAAAACTCAAGGGTTTAATATTATTTTCACGAAAATGTTCCAGGCAGAATGATGTAATAATTTTATTTACCAAGTGGGGTCGTTACAATGTACTGTAATATTTCACAATGAAGAACGTGCATATATGTAGTAGGAACGTATTTTAAGGCGTTTTGACAGTTGGAGTTTGCGCGTTGAAAATGTCAAAGTTCACTCGTAGTTCTCCATTGGAGCGTTTGTTTGGTGTGAATAAGAAATAAAATAATGTTTGTGTGATAATGTGTCATTGTTTTGATGTGATATTTTTAAAACCTTTTATTAGGATGTGAAATCAGGTCAGTTATCATTGTATATTTTCGTTTATCTCGTGATTTTTGCTTATACGTTTTTATCGATAGAAGATGTAACGGTAAATTTGTATAATGTATTTTCAAATATAAGAAATAATATATAAAAAATTAACCGATATAAAATGAATTGTGTGATACAGTATCAATTTTATCAAATTCAATGTTGAAACACGCCCATAACATTTGACCTTTGCATTAAAAGAATTACCTGTCTACTATTTTCTGCCCTTCCAAATAAATAACGGGAGCACTCTCAGAATCGTGTCTGATGTATACTAGTATTAACATCAGTTTTACGACCACGACCTCACCTCTGTGCAAAGGTTAATGTGAAATACATATTAATTAGGTAATTTAGAACTTGTGCTTGTGTCAGCAGCAACTCAGCAGGTAGTGGAATTAATTACACTGAAATTAGGCAAACCTTAACAGCCATTACTTTTAATTGGGCCATACAATGGCATACATATTAAAATAAGATGTTTTAGTGGAGTATTAAACTGCCTTAACATGACATTATTATGTTTATTATATTATAAACAACAATTGCTCTCTGTCAGAAAACTAGGTACTATATATATTACTGTTAATAGTAATAGATGTCTCACTAAAATACTGAATTAGTTTACAATAGTTTATTTATCTTTGAGTTTTTTGCAATTTAAACAATACAAATCCTTCTTTCAATCGCTTGAGTTTTACTCTCGGTCGTAAACTAACTGTCAAAGTCACATTTTACCAAAACCGTGGCAAAACTATCTGTCACTTGTCAAAATAAAACTAAAAGATCGTTCAAGATATCCTCAATATCTATCATTCGACCAACCTGACAATCTAGGAGTTTGTCCTCAAACTCAATCTAGCAGGCACTGAACTTTATAAAACCGTATTTTCCAATGAACCACACGAGTCTTATTCTATTTCAAAATTAACTTTTTGTAACATTTTACTTATCATACATTAGTCTATAATGTGCCATCATAAATTTGTTTCATTAGCCTTATTTAGACAAAATTTTGTAACATTTCACCCTTCACTACACTGGTCTCTAATGCGGCCGTGTATATCCTTGTCAGTCCAAAACATTAACAATATCCACCCGAGGTGTTATTTCACTCCACACCACACCAATCACTAGTGCAATTGTATAAACCCGATCACTCTGTATTAAACATCAACAATTTTCATCTGAGGTGACATTCCCATTTCACTCCGCACCACACTAGTCTCTAGTGCAGCAGTGTGAACCTGGTCACTCAGTCTACAACATCAACAATATTCATCTGAGGTGACCCATTTCACTCCGCACCACACTAGTCACCAGTGCAGCCGTGTGAACCTGGTCACTCAGTCTACAACATCAACAATATTCATCTGAGGTGACCCATTTCACTCCGCACCACACTAGTCTCTAGTGCAGCCGTGTGAACCTGGTCACTCAAGTCTACAACATCAACAATATTCATCGGAGGTGACCCATTTCACTCCGCACTACACTAGTCTCTAATGCAGCCGTGTGAACCTAGTCACTCAGTCTAAAACATCAACAATATTCATCTGAGTTGACATTCCCATTTCACTCCGCACCACACCAGTCACTAGTGCACCCGTGTGAACCTGGTCACTCAGTCTAAAACATCAACAATATTTATCTGAGGTGACCCATTTCACTCCGCACCACACTAGTCACCAGTGCAGCCGTGTGAACCTGGTCACTCAGTCTACAACATCAACAATATTCATCTGAGGTGACCCATTTCACTCCGCACCACACTAGTCACTAGTGCAGCCGTGTGAACCTGATCACTCAGTCTAAAGCATCAACAATATTCATCTGAGTTGACATTCCCATTTCACTCCGCACCACACTAGTCACTAGTGCAGCCGTGTGAACCTGGTCACTCAGTCTAAAACATCAACAATATTCATCTGAGGTGACCTATCTCACTCCGCACCACACCAGTCACCAGTACAGCCGTGTGAACCTGGTCACTCAGTCTACAACATCAACAATATTCATCTGAGGTGAGCCATTTCACTCCGCACTACACTAGTCTCTAGTGCAGCCGTGTGAACCTGGTCACTCAGTCTACAACATCAATAATATTTATCTAAGGTGACCCATTTCACTCCGCACCACACTATTCACTAGTGCAGCCGTGTGAACCTGGTCACTCAGTCTACAACATCAACAATATTCATCTGAGGTGACCCATTTCACTCCGCACCACACTAGTCACTAGTGCAGCCGTGTGAACCTGATCACTCAGTCTAAAGCATCAACAATATTCATCTGAGTTGACATTCCCATTTCACTCCGCACCACACTAGTCACTAGTGCAGCCGTGTGAACCTGGTCACTCAGTCTAAAACATCAACAATATTCATCTGAGGTGAGCCATTTCACTCCGCACTACACTAGTCACTAGTGCAGCCGTGTGAACCTGGCCACTCAGTCTACAACATTAACAATATTCTCCTGATGTGATAATTAACTCTAAATCACATTAGTCTCTAAAGCAGCCCTGAAATTAATATATAAAACCACAAATAAGGTCCAGCTTAGGCACATGGTCTACCATATCACACACAGTTATAGCTACACCAGCTGTGATCTGACCATCTGCTACATTGAACATAGGACTGCGCTTGAGCAATCTCCACAATCAGTTATCAGTTCAGCTGCCTCCTGACAAAAAGCCTTCGCCTCCAAATGTCAGCAAGCAGCACCACCTGTAGCCGGTTGGTGCTCAGCGACTCCAATGGCCCCGACAGCCGTGCACCGCTTAGGCATGCAGTCTCGCGTTAGACGTCCAGATTCGCAGTCGCTCAGATGTGCCAGTACATTCTGCAACCATAGTTCAGGACAATATCTATGTTTGGCATAACATCATGTTTGAATTCAACATTTGAAATTATATTTGAACTATCCTTGATTACTAAATATATTCTAATAATTTATCAAAATACTGTATATTAATTAATTAAATATGACCTGAAGAGGCCTGTGCCCAGCAGTGGGATATCATCTTGTAAAAATGATAATGGCTTCAATTTCATTAACATGCTGCATCAAAATGCAAACTTACAAGAAAAGTCACAAACTCTCATATTAAAATATAAGAGTTAAGTAATGTCAATAAAACATGTGAACATTGTGAACAAAATATTGACTAAGTTGTAGATCCAATACTGTATGAGCTATAGTAAGCCATCTTTAAATGTTAGTACACCAATTATTTATATTTTAATTTATCTTTTGTACCACTTATGTATTTCATGATATTGTTGATTGTCAGATTTTCAACAAAATGAGATGTAGTAGTCTATGATTTGCTTGCATCAAACCGTCAATTACTTCAACTTGTTGAAACAAAGAACATGTGTGGAGTATACTTAACTTTTATTATAGCGGCAAATATAGCATCCCCTTGGTAACTTTAGTCATAATACCTGCAGTACCCATTTGTGAAGACATCTGGACATTCCCATTCCATCTTTTGATTATATTTTATAAACCTCCAAACCTTTTACACATGGCCATATATATTGCACATTTGAGTGCAATCATTCAACAATTAGGCCTTTGTGGGTATGTTTACCCATGTAGATTGTTCTCAAAATCATTACATTT
This sequence comes from Cydia pomonella, assembly GCF_033807575.1. Lineage (NCBI taxonomy): Eukaryota > Metazoa > Arthropoda > Insecta > Lepidoptera > Tortricidae > Cydia > Cydia pomonella. Next base: position 25,827,318 of record NC_084704.1, on the reverse strand, counting down.
CATCTTAGAATGCTTAAAATATTAGTAACATGAAGCATTACTCAACATTAAATAACCACTTTCATGTCTTTCTTTGCATGTTTTCAGATTAGCATATGGCCATTGTTGTTGACATGAGTACCTAAATGCCATTATGGCTAAGCTTTCAGGCAGCAATACTCAGGATTCAAGATTTGTTAGACACTATAGCACTCAGTTTGCTCTGCTCTGTCAACATGAACTCTGAACATGATGGCCGGTCCCAGTTTTGCTTTTTTGTTCTTTGACTATTGCCCATTCTTCAATGTTCTTGATGCCACTTCTGATAATAGATGTCTCACTAAAATACTGAATTAGTTTACAATAGTTTATTTATCTTTGAGTTTTTTGCAATTTAAACAATACAAATCCTTCTTTCAATCGCTTGAGTTTTACTCTCGGTCGTAAACTAACTGTCAAAGTCACATTTTACCAAAACCGCGGCAAAACTATCTGTCACTTGTCAAAATAAAACTAAAAGATCGTTCAAGATATCCTCAATATCTATCAATAGTAAAACAGCATAAGCTCATAAGCATACCCCTTGTTATCAAAATAAAATTACAAGCCAGCATGCATTGACAAATGTATGTGCACCATGACAAATGTATATGCAGACTACTGCCAGAAGATAACCAAGAATTATGGGCACCTATTTGTATTGTATAATAAGATTATCAAAACTAAATATTTATCCATTATAGGATCACTCATGCGTCTACCTGTCCATCCATCTGCCACAGCTTGTTTGCTCTGAAATTACTAGGCCAATTAAGTTGAAATTTGGTGCACATATGTAAATCTGTGATCCAAAGACGGACATGTAAATAAAATAAAAAAGCCTTTATTTCCAAATTTCCCATTATACATTTGAAGTTTTACTACTATTTATTTATTTAATTTCGACCCCTCTTTGAGTGTAGGCCTCCTTCAACTCTCCATTTTTGCCTGTCTTCCGCTTTGCTTAGCCAGTCTTTCCCTGTAGTTTCTGTTATATCATCTAGCCATCATTTATATGGCTTTCCCCACTTCCTTTTGCCAATAGGGCCTTTCCATTTCGTTGCCAATATTGTCTATCTATTGTCTTTATACTGTGCGATTTGTCCTGTCCATCATAATTTGAGGGCTTTGCTATAAACAATATAGAAGTTCTTCAAGAAAATAAGAAAAAAATACCATCCCCCCCCTTTATCTCTGAAACTACTGGATCTTTAATTTTGAAAAAAAAAAAACAAAATAGGTACCTGAAGATGATAGGAAAACCTATTACAAATCCTAATAGATTTAAGAACAAAAATGTGGTTAGGCTGTGTCTGGCACACAGCTGCAATCATAATACTTGTACTATTGATTGATTAGGAACTTGTACTATTATTCCATGTTTGAACACTACATTTATGCAGCTCTCCCTTCGGTCTTCGGTATTAAAATACTTGGGGAAGTTGCGAGAAACATGCACCCGTCAGAGATTTCGGTCTTACGCGGAGCTCGGTCTTCGGCCTTCGCATTTGGGCACTTGTACTATTTTTCTATATTTGATCTTGCAATCTGAGCTACTTCAAAAAAGAGAATCATTTCCAAAAATAACATAAGACCGTACCTGGAGCAGAGTGGCAATAGATCAGAGAGAGTGGAGAAGGTTGGAGGAGGCCTTTGCCGAAGGGCAAGCAGACAAAGAATACAAAAAACGGGAGATAATAGAGAGATAATGTGCAACTGTTCTGTGTTCTGTAAATAAAGGCTATTTTAAACTTTGTCAATTGACTTACTTATTATCGGGTATTTTGTCCTCAAACATTGTTTAAATAAGCTGAGACTTCTAAACATTTTGTTGTGACTCATTGAATTGATTGCATAGGAAGATGCCTAACTGATTTTTATTTGACATGATTGGGCCCAACAAACCTGGAATAAAATGGATTTTTATTTTTAAACTTTAGTTTTGTTTTCTCCGCAGACAATTATTTATCAAATGTATATGCCACTATTGGGACATGAAGGAAAATGTTGTTTTACTCATAATCTTAGTTCCTAACATCATGGAATAGTCTGGATTAGTTAGATGTCAGATAATGAAGTATAAAATGGTTATTCCATTCATTATCAATACAAATAACATTTCTTTTTATCTTTGTTTCAGATATTTTTGACCCTAGTAAATACAAACTCAGTCAAGATGCTGATCAAAGAGTATAGAATTCCTTTACCTCTCACAGTAGAGGAATATAGGATTGCGCAGCTGTACATGATTGCAAAAAAAAGTAAAGAAGAAAGCACTGGTGAAGGCAGTGGTGTTGAGATACTGGTCAACGAGCCATATGAAGATGGGCCTGGAGGTAAAGGTCAGTACACACAAAAAATATACCATGTTGGTAGTCATTTGCCAGGGTGGTTTAAAAGTCTACTGCCAAAATCAGCTTTAACAGTTTCAGAAGAAGCTTGGAATGCTTATCCATACACAAAAACCAGATATACATGTCCATTTGTTGAAAAATTCTCATTAGAAATAGAAACTTATTACTTTGCTGATAATGGCCACCAAGAAAATGTCTTCAAATTATCTGGCAGTGACTTAAAAAATAGAATAGTTGATGTTATTGATGTTGTGAAAGATCAACTTTATGGCGCTGATTATGTTAAGGAAGAAGACCCAACACTATTTGTGTCTCAGAAATGTAACAGAGGCCCCCTAACCGAGTCTTGGCTAGAGGATTATTGGAAAGAAGTTCAGGGAAAACCACAACCTTTGCCAAATGGAAAATCACTAATGTGTGCTTACAAACTGTGTAGGGTAGAATTTCGATACTGGGGCATGCAAACCAAACTAGAGAAATTTATTCATGATGTTGCTTTGCGGAAAACAATGTTACGCGCTCATCGCCAGGCGTGGGCCTGGCAGGATGAGTGGCACGGCTTAACGATGGAAGATATACGGGAAATAGAACGACAGACTCAGTTAGCACTCCAGAAAAAGATGGCTGGAGACACCAGTGACGAGCAGGATATCTCTGAGGACAATTCTAAATCTCTAGCTGCCACGATGAGTAGCCTGGAAAAGAATGAAGAAGTGCCAACTCCTTTAGTGACAAAGAAAAATAATTTAGAAAAGAAAATGCAAAAGCATTTGAGCCCTGAGGGAACTCCACCATCGGAACACAAAAGTTCTAAATCTAATCTTAGATCATCATCTTCGGGGTCTATAAAGAGTTTGCAAGTACAAGCAGCTAACTGGCGCATGGAAACTCTTGTTAGAGAATCTGAGACGGAAACTGGTTCTGAGGATGAGTTCTATGACTGTGAATCTTCGTTTAACAAATGGTCATCAATGTGCTCGCTTGATGAAGGAGACATCGATATATCACCAACACAAGTAGACCAAAATCAGGAAGACAGTATTTTCAATCCCTCGTTCCTCAAAAGAGTTACATCCGAAAGAGGCTCTCGCCGAATCGGCACATTACAAAGTCACCAGAGTATTGACGGCGGCCCTGATACTCCAGTTCATGGCTCCTGTCAAACAACAGTATTAATATTAGTATTCCATGGTGGTAGCGTATTAGATGCCAATATTGATATGACTGCTAAGAAATCAGATGTAACAACTTTTAAGGGTGCATTTGAATCTGTCATGCGCCAACACTATCCGACTCTTGTAGGGCATATAGTAATAAAGTTAGTTCCATGTCCATCTATTTGCACGGAAAGTTTAGGGATATTATCTACATTGAGTCCTTATAGTTTTGATTGTTCACCATCTACGATTGAAACACCATCTCTTACTAACGACTTAATTCCTATTGGGGCGATTCCTTTAATTGCTACTAATTCGCCAGATTATGCCGAGTCTGTAACAAAGACTATTAACTCTGCCAATGCGGTTTATAATGAATTCATAAAATCAAGTGATGGGAAAGGATTTAGTGGTCAAGTCTGCATAGTAGGTGACAGCATGGGCGCTGTTCTCGCATACGACTCACTTTGTCGTACTTTACAGTACCAGTCGCGGCATGACAGTGAAAACAGCATTTTAGACACCGAAATAACCATTCCTAATGACCCAACAGAAAATTATATAAATAAATCTCATCTCCAAGCTCCCACCCCGCGAAGAAGGTCGTCTTCGACGAGTGATAACCAGGTTAAACTGGAATTTGAAGTCAGTGATTTTTTTACATTCGGTAGTCCGTTATCGGTTATCGTCGCTTCGAGAAAAATAGCCGATGATAAATATCGTGACATTGTCAAGCCACCAGTTCAACAAGTTTTTAACTTATTTCATCCGACCGATCCAGTGGCTGCTAGAGTGGAGCCTTTACTATCAGCTAGGTTTACAAATTTGCCACCTATTAACATTGCGAGATATGCTAAATATCCATTAGGCAACGGTCAACCATACCACTTAATGGAATTAATCCAGAGTCACCCACAATTGTTTGGAGATCACTTGCAAATGCCTCCAACTCCAGTATTGCGAAGGCTTTCCGAAGTATCGATGCAAAGTACAGTCAGTGGGTTAGTTGATAATATTCCCCTAATTACTATGAATGCGTTGCAACAAAAATGGTGGGGATCCAAAAGATTAGACTATGCTTTGTATTGTCCAGAAGGATTAAGCAATTTCCCAATGAATGCTTTGCCTCATTTGTTTCACGCTAGTTACTGGGAAAGTTCTGACGTTATTGCGTTTATTCTACGTCAAGTTGGACATTTTGATTTGGCTCTATACGGTCACTTAGAAGATAAGGATAATCAGTCGTTCAAGCCCGGTCAAGAGCGGGAAAAATGGATAAAGAAGAGGACATCGGTTAAACTAAAGAATGTTGCTGCCAATCATAGAGCTAATGACGTGATAGTCAAGGAAGGGTGTCCCCAAATGTTTACAGCTAGATTTATGTATGGTCCACTGGACATGATTACATTAACGGGTGAGAAAGTCGATATTCATATGATGAAAGACCCTCCAGCAGGAGAATGGACGTTGTTGTCTACAGTCGTCACGGATAAAACTGGTAGAATCTCCTATTCATTAACTGAAAAGCAAAGCGTGGCATGTGGTATATACCCGCTAAGACTTGTTGTCAGAGGAGATCATACGAGCTGTAGTTTCCATCTAGCTGTAGTTCCTCCTGAAACAGAATGCGTGGTTTTCAGTATTGACGGCTCCTTTACCGCGAGTGTATCTGTGACTGGCCGAGACCCAAAGGTTAGGGCAGGTGCAGTGGACGTAGTACGCTTCTGGCAAGACTTGGGTTACCTTATATTATATATCACTGGGAGACCTGATATGCAACAGCGGAGAGTCGTGTCATGGTTAGCAGAGCATAACTTTCCTCACGGACTAGTATTTTTCTCTGATGGGTTCTCGACGGACCCTCTAGGGCACAAAGCGGCACATTTAAAAAGCCTTATAAGCGAGCACGGCATTATTCTCCATGCCGCTTATGGATCTGGAAAAGACATAAGCGTATATAACAACTGTGGACTATCCGCTAAGCAGATATATGCAATTGGGCGCATCAGTAAAAAGTATAACCACATGGCTACGACTTTGAGTGATGGTTACGCTTCTCATTTGGCCGATTTAAAGTTGCCTGGTGCTGTTCGACCTGCGAGGGGAAATGCGCGCTTGCTTGTGCCGCGCCGATTACTGGCTCCAGTAGCTAGCGTGTCAACTCGTGGCCGCCGTTAACTCAAAACTAATCTGTATCATTCTTGGCACTGGCCTTGCATGCAAATTAGATGAAGGTTTAACAAGGAATGAGTAACACCGTAATAGATGGAGAGCAATATAAAATGATTTTTGAAATATTGATGCGTATTTAATCCTGTTACACTGCTATTGGCTGTTACCAACTACTATCCTTCTGAATATTATGTTTTTTTTAAATGTATTATTGAGTAAAATGTCTACTTACTAGATTTTTCATGCTTGTGCGTCATAATATAAACTAGCGTATTTCTTAAGCAAAGTCGTTATAACTAAATAAAGCAATTGAGTAACTGTGCGAAACAAAGGCTAGACAATCTATTGTCACTATGTACCTTACTATTTTAAATAATTTAATGGTATGTAATGCGTTATCTACGATAGGTGCTATTAGAATATTCAAATGATTCTTTACAAACAGAGGTATTCTTTCAAGAGATTCTTTACAAATGGTATTAGTTTAGTTTAGGGAATATAGTAATTTATAACCTATCGTGGATGCCGCATCCCATACTACTGTTTAATTGATATAATAGACGTAAGAATTCTTGTTACCTACTTCTCGTGATAGTCGTGATTTAAATTGGCGAAAGTCTATTGATTTAGATATTTTTTATTTAAATCATATATGTACTTATAGTATAATTGTTGTGGATCTCCGAACTTTGAGACCAACAAGTCGATGTTCTAGTCGTACCTACGCGTTTTTCTCGTTCGTATTTTAAAATGTAAGTTACATTTTCAGTAAATGTATGTAAAGTAATGTGAAGTATTTATGTTCCGACATTTGAGCATTTACGTAACGTAGGTCGTACCTGTAGGTTCTGTGTACGTGTCTAGATATGCAGTGCCTCAGTGTCCTCGTTTTATGATACGCTGAGCGCTGACCTGACCGGACAATCGCTGACGAGTAGTGCCGAGTGATGACACAAATATAGTATTACCTATTGCTTTTTAACTACCTAATGGTATTTAGAGGCTTTCGTAGTTCTATTTTGTTTAAATACCTATGTATCTAACTTTAAATAGTATTGAAAAATTAACTCTAATGAGAACCTACTTTACAAAGTCAAACATGCTCTATTGTACAAATTACAAATGATACGCATTTTGCAGCTCTTGGTTTATTAAACATATGCGCTAGGGTTATGGATCATGCCTATTTAAATTAAGAATAATTTCCCCACTCGTGTTGACTTTTTAAACATTCTGAGAAATAAAACAATTTTTATATTTTTTGAATTGACACCCTCACATCACACTTGCGTTTCGGACTTAAAAATATAGATTATTAACTCCGCAATATAATATTGACATAATTATGTAAGCACATAACAAAGTGCTATAAAGTGTATTTAATTAAATATAATATATAATATATTTAATATATATAATATATTTAATTAAATATATTATGTTATATATTATATAATTTAAATTGAGTTTCATTTATGAATATAACTTTCGGTAGATATTGGTATTATCTAATATTATAAATTTATAACATTTTATAATTGTAATTATGATGTTTTCCAAATGATGCAATTATTCATAAATCGAGCAACCTATAATACATATTACTATTAGTAGATATATAATATTTTTATTGAATAGTCTTTTATAGACTGTTAAAAATTGTTTTGAAATTATGAATTTAAGATAGATGCAATTTTATTAACATTTTGGCATATATTTAAATCTAAATTCTAAGTCGTAAAATATGTATATTTGTAATAACTTTTTAATATTCTCAATTTGTAATATAGCTATTGTCATTTAACATTTGTATTGTTGATATTATAATGAACCTACCTATTAAGTACCTAACAAATTTATTTTTGTAGACCAAATTAAGTTACATAGTAATTTAACGTAATTATAATTGTAACATAAAACATATAAATAGTTGAATATATTCCTGGTTCAGTTATTTTAATGTAATGAGACGTTTTGGTGTAAATTAATTTAATGATGATTAATTCATATTTTCAACTTTATTGACAGCACTGTATATTGTAAATAATATGTCAGGTATTAAAAAAAAACGGGCAATAAGCATTCTGCCAAATAATATTACATCCCTTTCTTAATCCATTTAATTTATAAGTTAAACTGGCAATACTGGTGAAAAAATGCTAAGCAATTTGTTTTTGTGTTTCTAGAATGCCAGCTGAAGAAGTGTGGCCTGCCAATGGCTTTACATTATTATAGTCTTTTTCAAATGCGAAGGGTAGGATGGCATTAGAATTTTTGTCATTCAATGCCATTGACGTTTCACACCAATCCTTTTTTAACAAAAATAACTTGAATCCCAATAGGACAAAAATACATATATTCATAGCTTTGAGCCTTCGTTGTCTCATCACCAAAATATATATTATTATGTTATAAAAATAAAAAGATAAATTTTAATTTAGTTGAATTTTATTATGTAAAACTGAAATCAATTGCATTAGAGTTTACTTATCGACCGAACCGATTCCGATTGTGTCAAATCGCTTCAGTCGTATCCAATTCTGAAGGTATGTTTACCTACTTAAGAGGCCGTTATCGATTTTAGTTCAAAAATCAAGTTGATAGATTTCGTCTATGATATTGTACACCTTTTGTTAACTATTACAAATAACAAGTACTGGTTTCTATTAGCACGTCTTGTTATCTTTGATTTTAACAAATCAATTTTATTAAAACAGTCACTTAATTAGTAATGATTTTTTTTCTGATGGTTGTTTAGGTAAACGCGCGTAAAACAATGATTTTAAAGCTCTTATTTGTATTATAAATTTCGTAATATTAGGACTGCTAAAAATGGTAAGTTTGTATTTCACATATCCTGTACTTCAACTTTAATAAACTACATTTTTGTTATTATAAATTTGAAGTAGTGTAAATGAAAGTTGACGAAATTAATTTTCTCCAAAAAATACTTCAAAACAAGTGACAATTTCTCTGAAAAGTAACGTAATTTTTGATACTTAAACAAACTACAACATTTGCTGAAACTGTTCTTATATGTACATCATTTTGTATGATTTACCACTATAATTTTTTGATGAATTTTTAAAAACTGTTCCTTCTCGGCACGTATTACCGGGGATGCGCGCTTGCGACCTCATTATTAAATGGCAAGATGAGAAGACGTGCTAATAGAAACCAATACTTGTTAATTAGATATTACGTAACAAAAGGTGTACAATTTCAACGATAAATCTATATATTTTACATTTTTGCTCTAAAATCCTTAGCGGAAATAAAAAATTCAATCGATTATATGGCCTTTGCAGATTTAATGGAGAATATCACAACCGTATTATTGCTTTTTGACATGTGTCAGCTTTCCCTTCGAGTTTGAAAAAGACATAAGTCAAATACATATATTTTTGTACAACATTGCTCTTCATTCCGCAGACTTAAAGGTATTCCGTCATATTATTTATATTTATATTGTAAAGCTGCTTAAAGATTGGCAACTCAGATCACAAGTCTTAAGAGTAGAAAATGATGGGTCATTTATGGTGAAACTGACCCATTATTTTATAACCATTCCCTTGTTGTATTAAATAAAATACTAATATTGTATAACAATAAGATTGGAAAGAAGCAATTTGTTAAAAATATTTTCGTTCTTTATACACGTAAGGACTAATATTTAGATCCTCAGATATAAGTTTTTCTGAAATATATTTAAACTTTAAAAATTTATATTACAGGTAGTAAATAATTTACATGTTTATTGCTTGACTTATGAGATACTTAGCATAATACCATAACTGTTGATATCCCGAAATCAGATATAAGACTAAACAAAGTCAAAGAGGTACTTGAAGCTTTGAAAAAAATACCTAGTCTCTACAATTCTTATTGATTATTATGCCTGGATTCGTGGTAAAACACTAAGGGGTGATTTCATCACTATTTTCCCAATGAAATAAAAATGGTGACGGGTATTTAAGTTTAACACTAATAAATGAAATGTGTAGTTAAATACACACAAACCTGGTTTTGTTATAGGTGCAGGTTTTTATTTTTTATACTATAGTTATACTGTATTTATAAATCCCGAGGAATATAAAAAATGCCAATTTGTATTATTCTTTAAGCCTGTAATTTGGCAAGTCTTTATAAAATAATCACTCGGCCATGTTAGTTACCCTCACATTTTTAATGACATGTAATGTGATAAGAATAAATATATTATATATTAGTAATGCTAATGTAGTACTTGCCAAGCAACCTCCATTACCTACTCGTAATCGGAAGTTTTATTTGCTTTTATACAGTTTGTGAAAGTTGTTACAGAAGTGGGTATAAAAGGAACAGTGTATCTAGCCTGCATGCAGACGTATATCAATAAAATTAAAATAAAGCACATCACAATATGATTCGCATATCGACATTATTAATCGTATAACTAGCGTTTATTTTCAATCGGCGCGTTGGTAAACAATAAACATAGCGTTGTATCATCTGGGGTCGGAGCTTTTCCATAGCCTGAATACATACATACAGTCACGCCGGAGGGGTAGGCAGAATCCACGGATTTCCACTTGCCACGACAACTTTCTTAAAATTCTTGATACATGCTCACCGGTTTGGGGCTCTTGACCTGGCATCGGGGAAATCCTGAAGAAGGCTTCAGAATTTCCCCGATTTAATTTGAGAAAGTCCAACGAGATCTACCCCTGCCAACTCCCTCTTCTACTTCTCTCTTTGTTGGCCTTCTTTAACTCATTCTTTCCACGTGTCCAAACCATCTCAACATACCTTTCTCATTTTTGTCACTACATCTTTGTTCAGTCCACAATTTTCCCTTATCACATTATTCCTAATTCTATCTTGTAATTTCACACCAAATACACTTCTCAACGCTCTCATTTCCACTGCATTCACTTGGCTCTGATGATGCCTCTTCTGCCATACCCAACTTTCGCTACCATAGGTACATAAGTGTAGGCACCAACACCCCGACAAACGTTACAAACAATAAAAAAAGGAATAAGTCATATTTTGGACACAGAAATGACAAATATAATATAGTAAAACTAATATTGGAAGGAAAAATTGATGGCAAGAGGGGAAGGAAAAGGATCATCTAACTTAACAACATTAAAAAATGGACGGACGTTAATAACGCAGCCATACTGGCAAGAATGGCTAAGAGCAGGAGAGAGATGGTTTAGGTGGTCGTCGACGTCCGTTAGGGCATGGCTAATAAAGAAGAAGAGATAACACTAGAAGATTATGCTATGAAAACGAATACCTAGGTATATCTCAAGCAATATTATACGGCATGTTTATACAGCGGGCTGTAGGCCACGTATAACTGAATTGGATTGTGTGGATCTTCCTGTGTAAGCACCTCGCTAGTTTATTAGTATGGCTTCATGCGGCGGCCCGTTCCTTCTAAATTTAGAGATTAGATGTACGGCGCTCGATCGTATGATGTATTTAGTGTTTATAGTCTATAAAGTAAACACAACTCCAAAATTATCTAAGTACCTGCCGATAGCTGGCTTTTGTTTATATTTTGTCTCTTTTTGGTTGTTAATTTTTCCTATAATCCTAAGGCAAAATCTGAATCCTATTTCAAAAAAGAAATTAGGCAGGCACCTACCTACCTACACCGTTTAAAGAGATAAGCGGGCGAAAAGTTTAAAAAGCGGCCAAGTGCGAGTCGGACTCGCCCATGAAGGGTTCCGTACCATTTATGACGTATTAAAAAAACTACTTACTAGATCTCGTTCAAACCAATTTTCAGTGGAAGTTTGCATGGCAATGTATATCATATATTTTTTTTAGATTTTTCGCTCTGTTATTTTAGAAGTTACGGGACACACACACACACACATTTTACCACTTTGGAAGTGTCTGTCGCGCAAACTATTCAGCTTAGAAAAAAAATGATATTAGAAACCTCAATATCATTTTTAAAGACCTATCCCCTAGATACTCCACACGTATGGGTTTGATGAAAAAAGATTTTTTGAGTTTCAGTTCTTAGTATGGGGAACCCCCAAAATTTATTGTTTTTTTTTTCTATTTTTGTGTAAAAATCTTAATGCGTTAATAGAATACATCTACTTACTAAGTTTGAACAGTATAGCTCTTATAGTTTCGGAAAAAAGTGGCTGTGACATAATCGGACAGACAGACGGACATGACGAATCTATAAGGGTTCCGTTTTTTGCCATTTGGCTACGGAACCCTAAAAACGGCGTACGCGACTATTATTAACTACTCGTTATAGAGTAAGACCGTGTACAGTTTTGTTTTTCCTTTAATTTGTACAGTAGCAACGTCTGCAGCTGACTACCTAGTTCCCCACGAGGAATTAGCCGGGTCCACACAGAGCGAGCATACGCGCGAGGGAATTTCCTCACGTACAATACGGCCAGTATAGACGTGCCTCGGCCGAGGTGGCCCGCGCGTTTTCCTCGCCCGAGCTCGCCGCCTCAGCCGAGGCACGTCTACACTGGCCGTATTGTACGTGAGGAAATTGCCTCGCGCATATGCTTGCTCTGTGTGGACCCGGCTATTCACGATAAACGTAAATCCTACCGTATATACCATATGTGTAAACAAATAATGCAATCAGTCTAAAAGCCGTCCTCAATTTTATTCATGAAATTATCCTTGTAACTCACGAATAAACCGTTTGCGTCGTAAAAAAAAGGAAGGTACCTACCTAATCGCCCAACATTCACTAGTCTCATATTATTAAAATGAGTAGGTACCTATCTAAGTTGTCCGTACCTATCAGTATCACCAAATAATCATTTTCCTCATTACTTTTTCTTAGGTATCTACATCTACGCCTTCTGACACCAACAGTGTTACACTCTTTAACTAATTATTGGTAGACCTTTACGCCTTTGCAATAAGGTTTACCAATTGTCAATTAACCGCGTGGACGACGATAATGTTGCACATCTTCGTTCAAATGTCGACGCTCTTTAGTTTCACTTGTTTTAATAAATTATCCGGGAGTCTTCATTTCCCGTTCAGTGACGTAAGGTTCTTACCCACTGACGTCAAATTGTTTGAGGGTACGGTTTGCTGCAGAATTGCAGGATCCCGTTTTAGTAGTATAGTATAGTAGTGTAGTAGTTTTAGTAGTGGAACGTTACTATATGTGCTAATTTAGTAACGTTCCACTTACTACTAGCTTTTCGGTGAAGGAAAACATCGTGAGGAAACCTGCATACATCTGCGACGAAATTCAAAGGTGTATGTGAAGTCCCCAATCCGCATTGGGCTAGCGTGGGGACTATAGCCCGAGCCCTCTCGCGCATGAGAGGAGGCCTGTGCTCAGTAGTGGGACGTATATAGGCTCAATTATTATTATAGTAACGTTCACATTAGCATTCTGTTTACGGAATACTGCAAGCAAAAACCGTACCTGCACAAAGTCAGTGCCGTGGGAAAGAGTTTTAGATTGGGTTTACCCAATTCCTCGGCTCGTCACACTAACGATTCCGCTGATTAGTAACTTTACAGTCTTTACACCTATTACTGGTAAGTGTATAAGTCCGAAAGGGACAAATTCTTGTAAAGATGAATGCAACCGTGTACCGAAATTATTCTAAAGTCCAGAGTCTGTGCGGAAAGAGAAGAGTATGACTCTGAATGTGTTGGTTCCCTTATATTCCACGACTCTTCTGTTTCCGCACTGACTCTTAACATGATCCATGTAGATCCGGCGAAAAGCATTCGTCCATTTAGATAATGGATATATGGTAAGCGAGCAAGTTACGTCATAGGCCGGTACAGGGCGCAGTTCGGATATGATGGTCGCACTTGTCTACGCGATAATTAGTGTTTGCCTCTTTCAACCGCGCAATATAAAAAAAAGCTAAACGAAAATAGGTTCATCCGTTTGGGACCTACGATACCACAGACAGACACGTTAAACTTATAACACCCCTCTCTTTTTGCGTCGGGGCTTAAAAGGTGATGGTTGCTTTATCACGTGGATAACTCCGGCCATCATACGCCCGCTGATCTCTTTCGTCAGGTGTGAATCATGTGTTAACCCTTTTCCAGGCATAGTACGATTTATCGCCCACATAGGCGCCAATAGAATTTCAACTTAAGCATTTCGATTTAAGGTTCAAATTAGATTTTACTTTCGGGAAATGTGACTTGTCCCATCAAATGAATCATCAAAGCTGGATTTATTGGAATATATTTGAATTTTTTGGGAAAACCTTGTAGATTGGTGTGGCCTGGAAAAGGGTTAATTATTAGGTACCTGTATTTATTTTTCCGATGTAGGTCATGTACGGTTATATTTTTACTAGTCTTAACTAATACCTGTACCTTCGTAGTTTCGCAAATGTTGTTAGTGATTCGGTGATCGGTGTTAATTTATTAATTCAAATAAGTGCTGTGCTAGCTTTTAAATCTTTGTGTGCATAAATGTGTGGGTAAATAAATTATTGTTGTTGGCAACTCTTGTTTTATTTCAATACAACAAAAGAAAATTGGCACAAATACTTAATACGGGATAACAAAGATTTATGTCTGAGAGCTGTAGACATTTTAGAGTAGGTATTTGAGGCCCTTGTCGGTGGAAGAGCATAGCTCTTAAATATTGATGATTTGAGGCAACTTGAAGACTTGAACCCTGTAAAAATATCAAGTTGCCCCAAATATATATATATATATTTTAATGTTTCTTAATAATTTTGCACGCGTCTGGCAAAATTAAATATACAACCAAATGATCTGGGGTATTCCTTTCATTACTCTAGATATTCTATTATAATTTATATAATAAATTACAGATTGCGTCAATAACATTTATTTGCGTAGAAAAAAACTACTTTAAATATATAAGGGTTGATTTCGACCCACTAATACCCACAGCCAGAACTGCAGTTGCGAGTTAGGGTGTAATAGGAGAAGTATGAGACAAATTTTCAGCTTGCCTCAAATAACTGTTCTAAAATGTCTACCAGCTCAAGTACGTGAGCGAGTATCAGTGAGAACAACAGAAGTATTAGGTATTACCTGAATTACTCTATCCAGGATTCAAATAAAACATACTTCCAAAATAATATGAAATCTTTATTTACAGTTTCAAAATGTTACATAAACATACGAGTAAAAAGTACCTACATTTACTTACACATCGATCAAATTGAGACTCGGCGCCTGTCCAGGGAATTGGGCAGTGAGCCAGATTCGCGTCCTATCTGTATTATGTTTATAATTTAATAAATGTTGAGTACTCGTATTGCGCAGTTCTCCGGTCAGACGTCATCTAAGTCATCTTAAACGATTTTTATGTAAACCAAAATAGGATAAAACATTTCTTACAAAAAAAACTGTAAGCAGTTTTTCTAAGGTATTCATTTAATAATGGTGGATTTAGGGCAATTAAATCGTGTATGCTTATATGTACTGAGAGTAAGTCTTGTACAGACTGCTAACGAAAAAGTAGAATACTCGCACACTATTCAATTGAACTGAACGCGTTCAGCCCCAGTGTGATAGATACTCATCCATGCAGGAAGTAAATTATAACTACTTGCTGTAGTTACTTTCTTTTCTAGTGACATGTTTCTATCGAACTTATCGTTAAAAATGTTTGTCAATATTATTTTCCTTTCTCAGTAAAACTCTGTGCAAGCAACAATAGTTTAATGGCTCATTTCGCCACGAAACTGGTTGACTAGAGCGAGGTGAAGGAGTAGAGGAGGGATGCGAAAATTGTCTAAAAAACCTACGTATGAAAACTAAGTAAATAGGTACACAATAACCCAATTATCATGTCGATAAATAAGTTATATATAGGTATTCGTTCATATTTAAATCGAAAGCGTAATATAATTTACATGACTAATTAGGTACTTAAGGTAGGTTCATAAACATTGTTCAAATTAAATAAATAAATTCGCAATTTATATAAGTTTAAACAATGGACCTAAAATCCTGGAAATAACAATGGACAAAGACCTACTACAACGACAGAAACAGAGATCAAACTTTTGAAAGTTATGAGTTTATCTGAAGTGTGGCTATCGAGTCAAAAATAATACTTAAACAAATAATAGCAGAAATTATAAGGAGCGGTTTCGTTTAGCTGTATAATAACAATTTACCATATAATACACACTTGCTTTATCGCTTCACGCGTTGGTATCTTCACTATCTTAAATGTTATTGGCGTTCAAATGCTTACAGCGTCCTCAGTAAAGATAGGTATATGTAGGTACTATACATAACAAATGTATTTTTTGAAGTATTTCTAATTTACCATACTCGTTTACAAAAATGATTAGGTACGACTGTTGGCCCTTTATTTCTACCGTAATAATATAAAATGATTTGACCCGAACATATAGTAAACACCCCTATAATGGAACAGGCACCAGTAATGGGATGGTATAGGCAAATCCTGCAAAACAAGTATTTGCCATCATTTTTTAATCGTTGGCAACAGTTTACCATAAACAAGAGCCAAAGAGCTGCTTAAGTTAAATTTTTCATTGATATTTGTTAGTTAGAAAATTAATGGCGCCATACATCCCATGACTGGAGCAAAAAAAATAGTTTAATTGGTTAATCATATTGAAACCAATTGTAGTGCCTTTCATTAAATACATATTAAACATAAAGGACGAATTGGACATTCAACTTTTAACGCATAAAGGGTAGAAATTTTACAGATGCCGGTGATATATAAAAAAGAATCCAAATTTTACTTAAATGTCCCATGTTTGGTGCCGTTAACATACCTTATAAGTTAAATAAAAACCTTGTAAAATATGATGAATTTGGTACGTCGTTAAAATCGTGCACCTACTTGCTCTACAAATATTGATATTCCTTTCTTACTATGACATCTACGTACAGGATGTAACAAAAATAGTAAATTTATGACACAATTTTTTTTCTATGGCTCAGGTCGTCCAAGTCGGCCAACCTTCCATACAAGGCCAAAAAATTTCTCGTCATAAATTTTTCTTCTTCTACTTTTCTTAATCAGAATACGATACCTAATATGCCCTTAAACGGATCCGCACTATTTTCGTTACATCCGTATAGTTAAAGGTGTGTCCAGACCAAATTTATCAAACCAATGCGCCGCGAGCAATGTTTGCTGTTGATGCGTGCTTCATGTGAGCTTGCAAATATGTGTAGGGATTTGCTAATCTGGACGCACCTTATGAGCAATCATAACAAGTACATAGAAAGCAACATGCACCAATTTTCATTGCATCTGCATGTATTTATAAAAATAAATCAATAATACATTGTATATTAAAAAAATCATCCGTAACACAAAATAGTAACGTTCTATTATGAGATCTACTTGTACTTTAAGCATTTCGTAATAATCTTTCTTAAAAATAACTTTCATGCAATATTAAACTTTATATACCTACCTTTATAGTATATATACCTAGGTATTACTAATTTACTTCATAAGAATGTGTACAGTACATACGACCTTAAAGTAATATATCGTATCCACAGTGAAACAATTCAGAACCTAGAAATGTATCTTGGTAAACTGTCGGTGAAACGAAATTATTGTGTATATTTTTTTTCAGTTGTTGGGAAAAAGAATAAACGGCGCTTTGTTTTCAATAGCATGTCGTACCTATGTGTACGATGTGCAAGTTGCGGAAAGTTACCAAAAGCTTCGAAAGTTCTCGTAAATTTCAGGTAAATTTCACAAAACACATTTTGGAAATGAGCAATTTTGATTCTCATACAAAAATATGGGAAGGTTCCGATACCATGTGGAAATTTCGCAATTTTGTAAATTTCCGGCGATTTTATTAAATAACGTAAGGTACCTAATCCAAATTTCTATTTTCGTATGCTATTAACGATATTCATGAGAGTTATTTCATTTATAGGTATCTTTTTCTCAGTCAGCAATACAACGTTAAAACTTGTTTTATAAAACATTGATTAATTTATTATTATATCTTAAATTTTAGTAAATTCAATTTATATATTTATAAATAATTATGCCCAGTTGAGTGATTATGATTTATTTGCAATGCTGTCTACAGACGTAACATTGCACTCAACTTATCGTGAGCGATAGGAAGGGAGCTATCTGTTAACGAAATTCATGTTTCATTTCAACTACTACTCCGTCTCTGTCGGTTGTAATAATTTGATAAGTCTGAGGAGCTGATATTGGTGTTCATATTACTTTATCTGCTACGGGTAATTGACTTCTATCGTTTTAATCACTTTAAATGTCTATCCTTTTTGTGGAATGTCTAGTTTCCTATTTTACAAGCCTATAAAGTAAAATTTACATCTTATACTTTGAAGTGTATGAAAAAAATCTTTTTCAGCTGAATTCAAGTGTACGCGAAGCAGTTGTTTTACATACTGGAATTTAAACTACTTTTAAGTAGCTATTTGATATATAATAGCTACAATAAAAAGATGTTTTTAATTTATAGTTATGAACTATTAAGGCTTTGTGCAATAAGGTAATTTCGACTCACAGGTTTATTAACTGTTTATATTGCCTTCATTGATTTCTACCTTCTATACTTCATAAAAGGTCTCTAAAATGATTTAAGTGTGTTACGCAACTTTTGACTCAAAGGTTGGCACATTTCAATGACATTCATTATAACCTAAATAGGTACAAGTTTAGTCATCTATCACATGTAACTTGTATCTAGTATAAAATTAAACATGCAACATCAAATAACATGACAAAAAGTACACAATAACCTTGAGATGGTATGTTCTTTTAGTGGAGTAAAAACTGCAAATATTCACTACAGAGGGCGCTTTAGTTTTTCTTTGACAGGTATAGGTCGTTTGACAAATTTGTTAATTTGGTCGTTTGTCTGACCTGTTTTTCGGACCTGACGACTGGGTATCAAAATTATTTTGCTAGTTCAAATTACACTCTGTCAAGTTGACAAAGTTAAAAACTTGATTGGCTTGGGCCTATGTACATGAATGGAACGAATGATGGAATGATAATATCTGTGTGTATGACATTAACCAATAAAATGGCTGCTCTGTCTGTATACCAATACATGTGTCAGTGTGTCACACATACAATGAGAGTTTCGTTCATTCCATCCGTGCAAGATTTCGTGAACCGACTCCTAATATGCTGCTAATGGTCTGGTGCTGGTCGTCAGTAGGATAAACTAGCATTGACGAATTATTTTTTAAATCAAATGTAAATTTGCTACTTGTTTATTTACTAATCCTGACATTCTAACACACGAAGTCTATCATTACAATTTTTTTCGTTGCAGTGCTTTCTGCGTTGTTTTTAACCACATTGTTAGCTTCTATACCACATTGCTGCTTCTATGTTGTTGTATGCCTCTTGTTTTTCTTTTGAATTTCCTTACCTTCTCTTGAATTAAAGTATACTTTGTGAAAAAAATGTATACAACGAGAAAACCTATATATGTTAGTTACAACTACGTGACTAAGATTTCTATTTGACACTGCACATTAAAATACACTATATATATATACCTAATAATTTTAAAACAATACTCGAGGAACTATTTTTTTATTCCGCGTTTTTTTTTTCTTTATCGGTACTGTGCAGTCGTTTGTAAACACTGTAGGTATTACAACAGATGCACTTTATCATAATACGCGTTGTATACTTGTATTCACAGATAGCGCTTATGACTAATATACACTCTGATCGACATTTAATCATAGGTATTGAAAATTTGACAATGGTGCGACATCCCACTTAAGTGCAGTTTACCCGACCAAATATGGGAATTAATAAACCTCATATACATATATCCCACCGTCCGCTCAAAATGGCCATCATCAGCCCTCCTCTCAAAAGTTTGTCTTACACGCTGAGCCTGTCAACAATCGCAAAATGACTCACGATCACTTAGCCCGCTCCAACCGACGACTGGCTCGTGGACAAGTGTTGGTCGAAGTTTCTCCCGGGTGTATGTGTATTGTCTAGTCCCGCTATGAGTAGACGGTGTTCTTGTGCGAGCGGGTGAAGATGACGTCCTCATCGTCGACGTTGACGCTGTCAGCCGTGAGCGCCACTGTGTCGCTGTGCACCACGTGCGGCGACTCGTTGAATTCGTCCAGTTCCTCGATGCCAGCTGAAAATTCAAACGTAATATGATATACTGAAAATTAGGAGCAGACATTAGAAATACCTATGTGTATTTGTACTAGAATATGTGTGAGAATAAAGTTACACTTACGACTAAGATGTTTTTTGGAAACCTTACAAATAGATGTGCCCGCAAAATGGAGTGCGGTGTTAGGAAATAAGCTTATCACATGACTCTTAATGTAATTTATTTCCATTTTTATACTATATAATTTTTAAGAAAAAAAACCGACTAATGAGGGAGACCGGAGAGGGTGACGATTATTGTTGATTTTAGATTTCATACAATGAAATTAAAAAGACAGCGTCCTACGCCTAATTATGTAGAAAAGGAGGTAACATGTTTTTTTGCCACTGCACCCACCTTGACACATTTCAGATTTGCAGATGGTTGACTGGTAAGATAACCGCAATAGGGTAGTCGACTGTATTTAAGATCAATTATTTCACATCATGCATGAAATAAAGCACCAGATAATTATTAAAAAAACTAAATAGGATAGAAATATAAAAATGTGCCTTGAAAACCTAACTGCTTGGCAAAGAGAACAAATTGCCAAACGTGAACTATGCATCATTGAAGACGAGTTCCGTTCTGGTCATCATCAGCAGTTCCACTTCATCAAATGTCACTTCTACAACGTGGTATGGCCGAGTACATTTAAGGAAACTGAATGGCATAGTTATTGTTTTTTTTTTGTAAAAAGTAACAAATAACGTTGTCGTAAACACGAACATTATATTTAAATCCACAAAAGCAAAATAATAGAAAACTATGACATGTCGAATATCGATCGTCCGAGATAGCTTGCGTTTAGTAGGAAATGTTTAAACTCATACTAAACACTAATGAAAAGGCCTCAAGGCACGTGTACACGCACGTAGGGGCCTTATCAGATAAAAATAAATCATATATTCTCTCCAAAATGGAGTTAATTACAATACTGGTTTCTTTGAGAAACTTACTTAATTTCAGGAATGCACCCTTGAAATGAACGAACTTTAAAAATAACAACGTGTATACATAATTTTTAAGAAAAAAATCCGACTTCAATGAGGGAGACCGGTGAAAGAAATATGAGTGTTGATTTTGGATTTCATACAATGAAATAAAATAAAAATAGTCTTAAATCTAATTTGCTAAACAAACACAACGAAGAGGACAAATCGCCAAACATAAACTCAGCGTCGTTGAAGAATTCCATTCTGATCATCATCAGCAGTTCCACTTAATCAATTGTCACTCTTTTTTAAATGTAAATGCTTGATTTGTTAAAGAAATACAAAAATCACTGTATATATGCCTTTCACATTTGAAGAGTTCCCTCGATTCCTCATGGATCCCATCAACAGAACTGAGTTTTGACACAAACGGGATCAATCTGTGTATATATATATATATATATATATATATATATATATAATTAATTCAATCAAAAAAATAATTTTCGAAATCGGTTCAGAAATGACGGGGTTATAAACAAGTTATGAAGTAACAAACATAAAAAAAACTACTTACTAGATCTGGTTCAAACCAATTTTTCATTCTGTTATTTTAGAAGTTATAGGGGGGGGGGGGGGGGCACACACATTTTTTCACTTTGGAAGTGTCTCTCGCGCAAACTATTCAGTTTAGAAAAAAATGATATTAGAAACCTAAATATCATTTTTGAAGACCTATCCCTAGATACCCCACACGTATGGGTTTGATGAAAAAAAAAAAATTAATTTTATGACGTATTAAAAAAACCTACTTACTAGATCTCGTTCAAACCAATTTTCGGTGGAAGTTTGCATGGGAATGTATATCATATTCTGTTATTTTAGAAGTTATAGGGGGGGGGGGGGGGGGGGGGGGCACACACATTTTTTCACTTTGGAAGTGTCTCTCGCGCAAACTATTCAGTTTAGAAAAAAATGATATTAGAAACCTAAATATCATTTTTGAAGACCTATCCCTAGATACCCCACACGTATGGGTTTGATGAAAAAAAATTTTTTTAATTTTATGACGTATTAAAAAAACCTACTAACTAGATCTCGTTCAAACCAATTTTCGGTGGAAGTTTGCATGGTAATGTATATCAGATATTTTTTTTAGATTTTTCATTCTGTTATTTTAGAAGTTATAGGGGGGGGGGGGGCACACACATTTTTTCACTTTGGAAGTGTCTCTCGCGCAAACTATTCAGTTTAGAAAAAAAATATATTAGACCTAAATATCATTTTTGAAGACCTATCTCTAGATACCCCACACGTATGGGTTTGATGAAAAAAAAATTTCTTTTAAATTTTTATGACGTATTAAAAAAAAACTACTTACTAGATCTCGTTCGAACCAATTTTCGGTGGAAGTTTGCATGGCAATGTATATCATATATTTTTTTTTTGATTTTTCATTCCGTTATTTTAGAAGTTACGGGGGGAGCGGGGGGTGTCAGATATGCTTTCTGTTTATCTGTAGTTTAGGTATCTGTGGCAACACTGACAACTCTCTCTCTTACTCGATGATTCCAGCAATGATGGCTGTGCTGTGCTATTACTACTTTTATATAAACTAACTGATAATAAGTAATACAAGTGTTTATTAATCTCAAGAATAAAATTGTTTTTATTAACATCAAAACATAACATGGCGCTGCGGACATAAGAATCACAACGGTATGTCAAATAAAAAACTATTGGGACAAATAGAGAAAACTTTTCTATGGGACGCCATTTTGCATCACAAAAATGGACATGTTACGACCGCCAGCACCCCTGAATCTCTCAGGAAACAACATCAAACAAGCTTTCCATGATTGGAAACAAAAATTCCAACTATATTTTGAGGCGAGTGGTGCGGCCGAAAAGTTGACTGAAAAACAGCAAAGTGCACTCCTACTTCAGAGCATAGGTGATGAAGGCCTCGTGGTCTACAATACACTTGAGAACAAAGAAAAACTAACATACCAAGAAATACTCAAGAAATTAGAAGAACACTGTAGTCCACCAAGCAATGAAACATACAATAGACATATTTTTTTCATTCGGAAGCAAAAAGCTGGGGAAAATATAGAAGACTTTGTGACAGCACTCAAAAAACTTGGCTTAGACTGCAATTTCGAGAAACTCAAGGATGGACTCATTAGGGACCAGATAATAATAGGATTAATTGACAACGAACTAAAGGAAGACTTACTTAGTGTAACGGATTTGACTTTGGAGAGATGTATAAATATGAGCAGAGCGGCTGAAGCTACAAAAGCTCAAATGGATACCATCAAGAACAAAAATGAGGTAGCAAGAATAGAAGTGGGAGCGGGATAAAGAAGGAACATAAAAAGGAGCACTCTAGTGATAAAAGGCAGCCCTCCAGGAGCAGAACCAGAGAGCAGTCATACGGCAGACAGCAGGGTCAAGCGCACACAAGACAACCAGAACCGTCATATCATAAGAAACCTTGTGGCAGACAACATGGCTATGCAAAGTGCCCAGCATTTAACAAGAAGTGTGTGAGGTGCGGCAAATACAACCATTTTGCGACTATGTGCCTAAACAAAAACTATGCATCCGTCTAGGTGAACTTCCATATGAATATAAAATAAAATTACAAGACAATAATGTACCAATTGCTGAGCGACCCCGGAAAATACCATTTCAATTAGAGGAAAAAGTTAAAACTGAGCTGGACAAACTGGAGCGTGCAGGTGTCATAAGAAAAGTTAGTGAACCAACGGAATGGGTAAATTCAATGGTAGTTACAAAGAAACCATGTGGTAATATTAGAATTTGCTTAGATCCTCAGAATTTAAATAAATACATAATTAGGGAACGGTATAAAATGAGCACTTTTGAGAAATTAGTAGCCAAAATGCCTTCTGCTAAATACTTTAGTGTCTTAGATGCATCAAAAGGATTTTACATGATTAAATTAAGTGAGGACAGTCAGTTATATACAACATTCAATGCTGGTAACTTTGGTAAATATTGTTACATACGCTTACCTTTTGGTTTGAATTCGGCTCCGGAGGTATTCAGTAGATATTTTTAAGGACATTACAGGAGTAGAACAGTACGTTGATGAGCTTATAGTATGGGGGGAAACAATTGAACAGCACAATGAAAGATTAAAAATGGTGTTAGATAAAGCAGAGAAATCAGGTGTTAAATTTAACAAAGATAAATGTCAGTTTGGGGTAACAGAAGTGAAATATGTAGGACATATTTTGAGTGGTGATGGTATTAGACCGGATCCAGAGAAAGTTAGAGCTATTGTGAGTATGCAGGAGCCGAAGAGTAAAAAACAATTGCAAACAATATTAGGGATTGTAACATATGTAGCAAAATTTGTACCTAATTTCTCAGATGTAACTTTTTCATTGAGGGAACTACTTAAAAAAGATTCTGAATTTGTATGGGGTGATAAACAAAAAAATGATTTTGAAAAGCTAAAAAAAGTGTTAACTTCCCAACCAGTTTTAAAATACTTTGATATGAATACTCCAATAACTCTATCTGTTGACAGCAGTAGCACAGGATTGGGTGCTGTCTTACTTCAAAATAATGCTCCTATAGCATATGCATCTAAAGCTTTAACAGAAACTCAAAGATCGTGGGCTCAAATAGAAAAGGAACTTTTAGCTGTAGTATATGGATTCCATAAATTCCACCAATATATTTATGGTAGACATGTACAGGTAGAGACAGACCATAAACCGTTAGAACATATTTTAAAAAAACCAATGAATGAGACTCCATTAAGATTACAAAGGTTAAGACTTCAATTACAAGGATATGACCTAGAAATTAAATAAAGACCTGGCAAAGAACTATTAGTTGCAGATGCTTTATCAAGAGCTTATGTAAATGATACTATATGTAACAAAGAACTTGATGAAAAGGTAGAATTGCATGTATGTTTAGTGAAACAAGGCATAAATTTAAGTAAAGAAACATGGGATAAATTAAAAATTCAAAAAGATCAGGATCTGTGTTTATTAATAAAATACATTCAAAATTCCTGGCCTCCTTCTAAAGAAATTCCTTTACAATTAAAATATTATCATTCCATAAAAGATGATATCTATATTTCAGACGGATTAATTTTCAAAAATACTGTAGTTGTTGTACCTAAGTCCTTAAGAAAGGAAATGCTTAAAAAAATGCATTACAGTCACTTAGGCATTGAGAAATATAAAAGTAGAATCCGAGGTTTGCTATTTTGGCCATTTATGATAAAAGAATTAGAGGATTTAATTCAAAATTGTGACTCATGTTTAAGATATCAGAGAAATCACTCCCATGAACCGCTAGTGTTAAGAGTAACAAACCTTGGGACATAGTAGGAGCTGATATGTTTTTTGTAAATAATAAAATTTACATATTAATTGCAGATTATTTAACTAAATATGTGGAACTTGTTGAGATGAAGGAACAAAGTTCAGAGTGTCATATAAAGGCATTAAAGTGTGTATTTGCACGGTGGGGCATACCCAAAATATTGTATACTGATGATGGTTCGCAATATAGAAGTTGGCAATTTAAGAATTTTGTAGAGAATGGGAATTCAAACATATAGCTTCCTCTCCCTATTATGCTAGATCTAATGGATTTATAGAAAGAAAAAAACAATCTATAACAAAGATGATTAAAAAATGTATAGTGGATAAGAAAGATATTTACTTGGCCTTATTAGAATACAGAAATACGCCTATAGATCAAGAGTTACAATCTGCCAATGAATTGCTTATTGGAAGACAAGTAACATCTTTCTTACCAACTAAAGACAGATATAAGAAAGTTAACTATAACAATGTTAAGCAAAAAATAGAGAAAAAGAGAGAAATGTATAGATATTATCACGACAGGAAAAATAGAGGCAAAATTAATAGTTTTAGTAGTGGACAAAATGTATATTTTCATGATAAGAATGATAATAAAAAACTTAAGGGAAGGTTAGTTTCAGAGGAAGATAATTATATAAATTATTTGATAGACACAGGAGGCTCTATAATTAAAAGAAATAGGTATCATGTGTTCAGAGGGTCACCTGGTGAAGATTATAGTTTGGCTAGAAAACATGTAACTTTTAAAACAGAGGACAATGAGAATGTGTTGAACAATGTAACTGAGAATAACGAAACTGAGCCTGTTATGATTCATGAAAATATAAGTGATGCAGATATGCCTAATGATAATAATAGTAATCATTACAATATAAATGATAATGGTGTAAGGTCACGGTCAGGAAGAGCTATTAAAAAACCTAGATACCTGAGTGATTATGTATCTTAATAGCTCTACCTGATTTTAACTTAGAATAAGTACTTACTTTCAGATAAGGTAAAGAAGGGGGATGTGAGATATGCTATCTGTTTATCTGTAGTTTAGGTATCTGTGGCAACACTGACAACTCTCTCTCTTACTCGATGATTCCAGCAATGATGGCTGTGCTGTGCTATTACTACTTTTATATAAACTAACTGATAATAAGTAATACAAGTGTTTATTAATCTCAAGAATTGTTTTTATTAACATCAAAACATAACAGGGGGGGGGGGGCACATTTTACCACTTTAGAAGTGTCTCTCGCGCAAACTATTCAGTTTAGAAAAAAATGATATTAGAAACCTCAATATCATTTTTAAAGACCTATCCATAGATACCCCACACGTAGGGGTTTGATGAAAAAAAATTTTTTGAGTTTCAGTTCTAAGTATGGGGAACCCCCAAAATTTATTGTTTTTTTTCTATTTTTGTGTAAACATCTTAATGCGGTTCATAGAATACATCTACTTACCAAGTTTGAACAGTATAGCTCTTATAGTTTCGGAAAAAAGTGGCTGTGACATAATCGGACAGACAGACGGACATGACGAATCTATAAGGGTTCCGTTTTTTGCCATTTGGCTACGGAACCCTAAAAACAACCGAATTGAGAACCTCCTCCTTTTTAACCGACTTTAATTTCATAGAAGGAGTTCTGTATTCGGTTAAGGCTATTTTTTTTTAAATTTATTGTCTTAAACATGTCTAAAATAAATGAACTAAAAATAGGCCTAAAGCTTCCAACGTTACTAAAAAACTATTACATAGAAATGTAAATTACGCAATTATATAAATTACCGGTTTAATTGTGTACTGCACGCAAGTAAAGTAACAAAACTTACAAAACTATGAAAAATATGACTATGGAACCAATTGATCAATTTCTATAAAACAAAATTTGCCGCACTTTGAACACGGACAAACTATGAGCAAAAATATCTATATCGTTAAGAGATTCATTATACAAATTACAAGTACGCCTAAAAAAGAGTTTTTAGCATACCATACTGTGTACCACAGGAGGAAATAGAAAATGTAGGTTTAGAACGTGAGTGGAACCGAGAAATTTTGAAGGAAACGCTATCTAATAAAAGGTTAGAATCTATGTGATTTCTAATAATTTTAAATAAAAATAAAACATCTAGATATGCTCTTCTTTTCTCCAACGGAGGGAGACTATGTCTAGCTGCTGACGAAAAATAATCAGTTATAGCGGCCGGTTCTATACTCAAAGAACTTACAAAAAAAAATCTGAATCCTTTAAAGTAGAGACTTATGAATGCCAAAATGTGGGCTCCAAACAACACTGCCAAACTCCAAAATACGACGGACGAAAGAGTAATACAAAACTTTTAACGTGAATGGTGTAACGTGAATACTTTTGAATGGTTTACTTAAACGCAAAATCATTCCTAATTTTTTATAATGCTCTGGCCGCAATATTATCTATATAATCAACAAAGGAGAGTTTAGCATCCAGAGTAATCCCTAAATCTCGGATCGACGACACCCGTGAGAAACTGCTACCAGCTAATTTATAATCGAAAGTTATAGGAAAATGCGATAGTAGCATTTCTTAGCTCAGCGTTTAGAATTAAGTGATTTCGCTGAAAATAGTCCTCAAATTGTGACAAATCGGATTGTAACGCAACACAATCATCGTAATTCCTAATAGTCTTATATATTTTTTGTGTCGTCTGCATAAAGTATGTGGGATGAAGACTAGAAAAGGCCCCAGGTGAGATCCCTGGGGAAACCCTGAGGGAACGGGTAGAAACTTCGACCTATAGCCCTTGAGTGCAACCGCCTGACTTCTATTACTAATGTAAGAATTAAACCACATAAAGAGGTCACTGTTTATACCGATCCTGAAAAGCTTCTGAAGTAAAATAGAATGATCTATTTTATCGAATGATTTATTATTATTATTTATGAAATCGGTATACACGGCGTCCACTTGATAACCGGCATCCAAAGCATAGATAATATGGTCGGTATAGGTGACTAGGTTAGTGTCGATGCTTCTACCTTTGAAAAAACCATGTTGATGCACAGAAATGTGTCGAGAGACCACAGGAGTCATTTCATTCGTTACAATTTTTTCGAAAACCTTAGCGAATACGCAAAGTTTCGAAATTGGTCGATAACGCTTAACATTATGTTTATCACCGCCTTTGTGCACCGGTGTAATGATAGTCTGCTTCCAGACGCTAGGGACAATGCCTTGACTGAGAGACTGAAAAGTTTAGCCAAGGGAGCCGCCAGCTCAGCGTAAAGTTTGGAAACTAATAATGGACGAATGTTATCAAAACCTGCACCCTTATTAACACATAAGTTTTTTAAATGCTTGTATACTAAAAAAAAAAAATATGTACGTTCACCGATTACTCCGACACCTGTGGTCCGATTTGAGTAATTTTTTTTTTGTTTGAAAGGAGTTACCTTCAAGTTGGTTGCATTTTAATTGGGTTCTGATCTGATGATGGGATCCATGTGGAATTGAGGGAATTCCTCAATTTTTAAAGCCACATGTATGGTGATTTGACTGTATTCTTAAGCAACTCAAGCATTTCCTCTCATAAAATACCAATTATATGTACTGCAACTGTACCCTTACCAAGAGTTTGACTTTACATATTAGCTGACATATTCGTAACTTACACCGAAAAAAATATTTTTCTACAATACTACCAGAACGTATAGTAGTTATAAAATATAGTTATACCTACTAAAATCTGGTAGTAATAACAAAAAATGTTGTATCGTGTAAAACTTGTTTTTTAAACATCACTGTTTAATTCTAGTTAAATGCAATTTAGTACTGCTTACAATTTCGTTGTATATGTAAAGATGCAAGTGTTGTAAATATTAAACGTTTGTCTCGTTTAATATATGCATCGTAACACTAACTATTGATATGTAAAAATAAAGATACGAGTGTACACGTTACAAGTTATTATGTTATGGCTACTATAATGCATTGTATTCTGAACGAATCAAAAAGTTGTGCCAACACCATGGTGTATGCGCCGGTGGCGGGGGATGGAGAAAGGAATTGCGCAAGTCACAGAACAGCCATTGCCCCAGCGTCTTTCGTTGCGACGGTCGGTGTTTTTATTTACTTAGTTCCTGTCCATAATTTAACTGTAAACTAGTACAAGTGTATAGTATAAGTGTGCTTAAAAACTTGTCTGTTTTGTGAGCATGGACGAAGATCTAAGAAACTATCTAATAACGTGGAACCTGGAGGAATATACGGAAATTTTCGAAAGTAAGTAAAAAGCTGATGTTATGGTCGAAATTAATGTTTGTCATCACTCGCTTGTATTCATTATTAATAAATAATTATGAATGCTTTGTATTCAATTCCGCTGTAAAATAGTTTTAGCCATATACTCGAGGTGTGGTGTGTGGTTGTACTTACCTAGTTTGTGTTTGATACCTTTATAGTTATTTCGCGTGACGACATATTTATTGTAACAAAATGGCGTCATTTGATGGCTATGCATTTTATCCATGTCATTTATCGACGAGAGTGATATTATAACTCATGTATTCATAAAACAAGTAGCTTGAGCAGTTCTTTTGCCTTTTCTAACTAGGTTGTTGCACATTAGGATTGACGCATATATACGTATTTACTAAGTCAAATACAAAAACGATGTTTTAAATTAATTATTTATTTGTTCTCAGGTGCAGCCACTACATTAAAAGTATAACCAAATCCCTCGTGGGGGGCAGTCATGTTAACCTAGCCTGCTAGACCCTTTTATTCATACTGTTCTTGATATACTTTAAATAATTTGAAGATGCTTTATAATTATCATTATTTAGAAAACCAATAATAAAGCGTTTGATTTTATTTCTCGTATTATTTTACTTTTAAATTGTCTACGATTTGTGCGGTGTACTGGTTATATATTGTTCACGTAACCAGAACCCACTGTGCTGAAGGGACTTCTAAACGGGCCATATTTTTACTGCAATATGTGGCCGGCAACTATTAGTGTCCCTTTCTAACATGTGAGAGAGGACACCAATAGTTGCTGGCCACATATTGCAGTGAACATATGGCCCGTTTAGAAGCCCCATTAGCACAGTGCGTTCTGGTAACGTGAACAATATAAAACCAGTAGGTACACCGCACAAATCGTTCAGTTACACATACCAAATACCTTGTTATAACAACAGGATAGGAACGTATATGTTACTGTATTATTTAGTAACCATTAACAGACTGGCTAATTGGGGTTACTAAAAGTCTTATACCCACTACTAGGGTGCATGGGTATACATTACATTTCTGCACTTTATGAATTATTATTATACGCTTCATAGAGTTAACAAATTTAATTTAACCAGAATGGTCTGGTTATGTTTACAAAGTGTCCTGTCGTCACATATACAACAAGACAATATAGTACAGCTAACCAGATTCTGGTTACCAGTACCAGGTTTTTTTTTCAGTGTACGTACTATCTATACATCTCGCTCGCACTAATAGAACGCCAGTACGAGCGAGATGCATAGAAAGTCAGTTGTCAAAAATAATCAGCTTTATGGCTACACACATTACAACTGTAGTAATAGGTATTATAAACGTGATATTAATTCTGTCTGTCTCTTACCTTACCTACCTTACCTTTTCACGGCTAAACATCTGAATCGATTTAGGTGAATTTTGGCATGAGTCTGTTTTTGAATTGTTTTATATTTTGAAATGAAGTTCTCTGGATAAGGAACTGGAAATAACTCAGTCTCAATTCCACACTTGCGTGCTATGGACAGTTCGAACATTAGTAAATATAGTTCTTTAAAAATTACGACGGCAGTAAACGCATTGGATTTATACTAATATACAGACAAACATGGTATGGACTGCGCTAAGAAGGTTCGACCGAATGTTCTTAGATACTTTCCTACAGAAAGTATGTTAATTGCTGTCGTGTAAGGCAATCCAACGTATTGTATTTACATATTTATATAGCCGCATCCTTATAGAATCGCACCAAAATCATGGTATGCTTCAAAGTTTGGCTTGGCACCGACTTCAAACAGTTGGTAACACATATACTTAAAAAAAGGATAATATTTTATTTTATCCTTTTTGAAGTCGATTTACTTTTTTTTGTAAAAAGTTTTTATGAAATCCTGAAGTCGGTTAAAAATATAGAAACTCACATTGAAACTTTCATCTGTTAGTTAGGCATTATGGTTCTTGAGATACAGCCCACCGACAGAGGGACAGCGGAGGCATAGAAATAGGATACCGTTTGTCACCTTTCGGATACGAAACTCACCTGTGTAGTCAGAGGGAGCCAGCAGCAAGTACTGTTCCGATCGAGTGGGCCACAGCAAATGTGTCATCACGCAGAACGCCAGGCAGTCCGCCGAATATGTTATACCTGAAATGATAGCAGAACCTTCAAAAACAGTTCCAATTCTCGCAGTTCTATATTAAACCTATTGGTTATTCGTATTCCTCAATTGCAACATTTGCAACCAAAAGAATTTTATGCATACTCTCTTAAGAGACTAATTTTCATTTAGCAAACGGCTGTTTAGCCACTTTTAATACCCAGGTGAATCAACTTTGTCAAGCGATGCCATAGTTACGTTCTCCTGGGTTCACCCAGGTAAGAGTGATGTTTCAACCACTTTCGTGGTAGTTATAGACCCCTTCCATAATGGGCAATTTACTAAGCAAGTTAGGAAAACGTAATGAAATAAGGAATCTAACAAACTTACACTATTGTCCCCTGGCTGGTGGGACAGCAATATATTATATAACATGATCCACCTACATTTCCGGGAAGACTAAAAAATGTCAATAAAACATAAAAGTGCTTACCGAGTAAAAACTTAAACCTCCACAATGGGCTAATCTGCAGTGCTATCAAAGCAATGACCGGCAGATACACGAACCACACCAGGCTCGAGGCGCCGAAGTGCAGCAGGAAGTTCAGCTTGGCCATGTTGTGCTCGTACATCATCGTGTTGCGTAGCTCCAGCACGAACCACGACATGATGGCCACGCGCAGGGTGAGGATGAGCCAGCCCGGCCACGTTTGGTATTCGTCTATTTCCTCTATTATGTCTACTTCCGTCTGAAATTTCAGTCAGTTTTATTCATTCGCATTAGGTGCTGTTAAATAAAATTAGTACGGGATAGTCTTTCGGAATGAATTGCCTGCAGATCTTTATTCCTTCAGCAGGGCGATAGTTCTGAACTCAAATAATCGTTGCCAGTTATCTACCACGAGACTGAAGGTTTCCAACCTTCACAGTACGACGATATATACCTAGAACGTGTCTCTACTCTCTGGACATTGACCGAGATCCCGAGTAGAGTTCCTTCTCAGTAATGTTCTAATATGGTACATTATTTAATTAGATAAACATAAAAGAATAATATTTTAGAGGTTAAATTAATTCAAATAAATCATCAATAAATAGAAGAAGATTAAAGTGACACTAGTGACATGACATACTCTTTAATTACCGTGTATCTACATACAGGCAGTTCCTAAGTATTAAATCGTCAATTCTGCGTTAATACTGTGTGGTTTGGAATCAGACTTTGTACATAGAAATTTGTTGTCCCTGGACATAGAATAGGACGTGTCGATTAGGGTATTTCTAACCAAGAGACACGTTGTACAGTCGTCTGAAAATATCGGTACAAAAAAGTGCCAAAAATATGTATACACGACTTTATTGCCCATATATTAAAATAAATAAGTAAATAAAAATATGAATATAAAAGGACATTATTACACAAATTGACTAAGTCCATTGATGTACGTAATAGGGGTAGATGAGGTACCAGGCGCTCGATCGTGAGCCACAAAATATAGGTTCCGGGACCTATATTGAATTAGTCGTACGGGTGACGCTAAAGTGTCAACATTGTCATCAAATTGGATAAAATATTGCCAAAGAATGCCGTGTTGTGCCTTTTTCCAGTGCTTCAATAGCTCCAAGCACAAAAACAAAGCTCACGGTATCACTTTTCATTCGTAAGTACTGTTATAACATTTGAAAACATAATTTTTTCTAAATAATATTTAAAATTTCCTTGTTATTGAGTGAGCGCGACAGCTAAATAATGCATTACCCATGTGAGAAACACGTTTATCCGAGTGTCAAGTAGACATGCCCGCTTCATGCATTGTAGAGTCAGCAATTTTTTTTATAAATATGCAACTTTTTAAATCATGTGCTCCTATTCCTTGAAACTATAGAATAACCAAAACTCCACTTTTTGTTAACCAAAAATCCACTTTTTCTGATAGTATTTTTAAAACAATATCTTGCATTAACTTGAAACCCAAATATCGGGAATAGTCCATCAAAAATTACTAAATAGTACTTGTACAACAATAGGAAAACTATGGACAACATTTTTAACGAGAGCTCGGATTTACAATTTTAATATGCGAGTTATAGTGTAGTTTTAAGATGTATTTATGTATGTTGAAAACTGTGTAAAAAATATTTAGAACAGATATTAAATCAATCAAATTTAACCTATTTATTTACTTCCCTTTATCATAAACAAAAGAAATAGGTAAATAATAATCATCTCTATTTGTCAAGTAAAATGTATGACGACTGGTCTGGCCTAGTGGGCAGTGACCCTGCCTATGAAGCCGATGGTCCCGTCCCGGGTTCAAAGTTGTAATGATGGAATCCATGAAGAATTGAGGGAACACTTAAAATCTTATAGGTATAGGTGGAACTGCAGATGATGAACAGAACGAAACTCCCTAACTACGTATTGACCGTTTGACTATTTGTTTTAATTTGTCCTCTTTGTAGAGCAACTAAGGTGATGAAAATGAAAACGATGAAAATCAGAACGAATACTTTAAATTGAACATTCTAATGTAAGGGCACGCTGCCGACTCAAATCGAGAAAAGTGGGACATTGCTAATTTCGCCTTGGATAGGGAACGATTTAAAAAATATAACAATTTGCATTTTTTTAACTAAAAATGAGTATTAACGTTAAATAAATGAAAACTATAATGTTTAGAGAAAAAACTTTCACTTTTTTCTTTTTTTAAACGAGCTGTAGCAGTGGAAATGCCTAAACGATTGAATTGTGAGTCGGACTCTCCCATGAAGGGTTCTGTACCACCAAGTTTGCATGGTAATGTACATCATATATTTTTTTTAGGTTTATCATTCTCTTATTTTAGAAGTTACAGGGGGGGACGGACACATTTTACCACTTTGGAAGTGTCTCTCGCGCAAACTATTCAGTTTAGAAAAAAATGATATTAGAAACCTCAATATCATTTTTAAAGACCTATCCATAGATACCCCACACGTATGGGTTTGATGAAAAAAGATTTTTTTGACTGATTCTAAGTATGGGGAACCCCCAAAATTTATTGTTTTTTTTCTATTTTTGTGTAAAAATCCTAATGCGGTTCATAGAATACATCTACTTACCAAGTTTGAACAGTATAGCTCTTATAGTTTCGGAAAAAAGTGGCGCTGACATAATCGGACAGACAGACGGACATGACGAATCTATAAGGGTTCCGTTTTTTGCCATTTGGCTACGGAACCCTAAAAACTAGTAGCTCTGTGAGCTGTAGACCTCGCGAGCATAGCTTATGGCTCTTCTACACGATGGCCCAGCGTAGGCAAGTCCTAGGGGCGTATTTATGCGTTAGAGCAGCGGTTCCTAACTTGGGGGTAATTACCCCCGTAGTGGTAAATCTGGTATTTTATGGAGGTAATAAGCTCAATTAAATATAACAGAAATTAAACCTGTAAGAAAGAATATTGATATTTATTGGGAGTAGGGGTAAAATCGGGTTCCCTAGTTAGTCATAGGGGTGGCAGAACTGACAAGGTTAGGAACCACTGCGTTAGAGGGAGCAGGTGATATTGCTATCTCATTTCACCGCATAGCTGCGTCCCTTAGATTGGCCTACGCTAGGCCATCGTATAGAGGAGCCCTTAAAACTGAATAAATGTATGGCTCCGCTGTTTAGAAGAATTTATAAAAACTAAATTGACAAAAAAACATAATTATCGAATAGGATGGTCCAACTTTGTATGTAGAAAAAAGTTGAAAGGATTTTGTCTTCACATGGCTCCCTTTATAGAACAGTAATGTATGTGCCAAATTTGAACTCATTTGCGAATGATTAGGTGGTCGCTATGATTTTGTGATTTGCAATATCCTCATACAAATAAAAAAATGCAAAGTTAACTAAAACAAAAAAAAACTATTTCCATCTTTTTTAGCATACTTATAAATAATAAATAAAACGAATAAAGAGCCCTTAAAGACATTTCCAAAGCAGAATTATTGATGGGTCAATTTATTTTCATACTATTTTGTATAGCAGTATTGTTTCATTTATAGCGACCTCTAAATAATGTTAATTGCTCTTAATTTTTTATACATACTTTTTCGTATATCAGAATTGAAAAAGCCCGCACGGAAAAGGAATTTTCATTAATTATTAACTAAGGCAACTTTGTAGACACGTAAATTTACTGCCATCTTTGGATATATGATTAAACCTTTTGGAACGTTATGGTGCCATCGCTCGAAACGATGCTGTCAAACATTTGGCCTTTTATCTATTAGATGGCGCCACTTTTAGGTTTTTAACAATTTTAACATATATTAGTAAACGAATAAGGATCATAAAGATCATCAAGGAAAGGAAAGTAAAATGGCGTTCTACAAATTTTTATCATGTGTCGAAAGATATAGCAGCAATTTTACAGTAGCAACAAAATTTTGTATGACAATCCACCTCCATTTCAAATTTTCTTTGCCAACGCCTACAAAATGGGAAGGAGAGAGAAAATACTCCCTTGTCAAACGCCCACAGTTACTCGGTCATCCCCTGAATGGTAAAAGTAGAACCACCTCCATCTTCGTCGGCAGAAGAAGGGCCATCAGAGCTTCACTCTGTAATGTTTTATCTCTATAGGATTTGGCAATTTAATCCGCTAAAACATCATTTTGCTACATCGAATACCTTGACTCAAATATCAACAGAAGATATATAATAAATCTTCGGAACATTGTGTTCCTGCAAATTTGTGCCCTGAATTTTTGTAGACAAGATTATAGCAAGCATCGCTGGCTCTTAGTAATCTATATGCATCAAAATTTTCAAAAAGAATGCCACGAACCGTACCGAAACTTTCTGCGGCGACTGCACGCAGGAAATATGTTAGAAAACCGTTTCCCTCTTTTAGCTATGATATATAAAAAAAAATTATTAAAGCAATATAACATACATTTACGTTTAAACTTCTATTCCTAATAATAATATCAATATTCCAATCTACAACTACGTCTCTATAGCAAAGCCAAAATTGATAAATTAATCTAAATGCAATAACTGCTCAGATTTTTTAATCATGAACCCGTTTTAGCCTGTCCTTCTCCTCGAACTATAACGGCTGTAAAAAAGTTCAGACAATAAAACTGAAACGAATACGCTTTGCTCGCGCTTCGTGCTCGCTTGATCAACAATACGAAATTTAAATGCAAAAAAAATACAAAATGTTACAATTCAGGGAATAGATCCAGGGTCCTCTTCTCTCTCCCTGTTACAAAGCTTAGTCAATAAAAAATAGGAAATTAAAGTGCAAAAAAAACAAATAGATTTCATTGTTCGGGATTTGAGCCCGGAACCTCATGATTGTAAAGCTAGTGTATTCCAATTGAGCCACGAATAGATATATGTGACACGGTGAAATTAGGCTACTTATTCTCGATTAAAACCTAAATATCTAAATACCCCTTAAACCAACGTTCTAAAATATCTGAATTTTTCGCAAATCACTCTGTAACCATGTCTCACAAGGAGGAAGCTCTTATGATATCGATACGGCTATTTGTTTAGGCGCGACGTACCATGACTCCGCCATTTTGTAAAAATTCCAAAAACAGGATCGACAAAAAATTCTATTTGATCATAGAATATGGTCGCAAAATTTCACGCGAATCGGTTGAGAATTGCGACCTGTAGAGGAGAACATCCGGACATACGAAAGCAGATTGCGCGAGTCAAAACGTAGACCTACGCTACGCTTCGGTCAATAATGTTCGGTTTCGTTTTTGATACAATTTTTTTCTCTCCATACATTATAATTTTCCTTTCTAAACCGCCCTCTACGCATTTTTTTTTTAAATTGTATAGATAAACTATCGGTTTTACATATAAAATACATACGGTTTTACATATTTTATTTAGTGTGTTAGCGAAAAAATAATGTTTTACATAAAATAAATAAAGTGCCTATTTATTTTAATTTCGTATATATTTTATAAATATTTGTTTCCTGACGCTACCTAAAGACCGAGGTTGAAGGCGCTTATTCCCATGACTTACAACTTGTCCAATATAAGTGAATCTGTATACGTATCGTAACTATGAATAAACAGGGTTCACACTTTTATATTGGTTCTCTTGAGTCGTGCGCTCGGTGAACGATTGGAATATATAAATACCAGGTGTAACTACGAATTACCAGTGATTACATTATCTCTTGTCAAGCGTACCTGTCTTTTCCGAAAAACCATCAGAAGTGAAACCTCGAGATCCCTATCAACTGAGATCATATCGTTATACTGGTTTTCTCGAGGCGACACGTTAGTTGAACATAGTGAATAGTCGACCAGGGTTTCAGAAGTATAAAACGAGGGTCAATTTCATGCTTTAAAAATATGATAGTCAATCATTTGATATTAATCTCAGTGTAACTCGCTCGCTCAGATATTTGCTTGAGAGAGACGGTCTAAGATTAGGTAATATCAAATCATTGATATTTTCTAAAAATCGAAATGACTTAATATCACTTTGAGACGACAATGTAAGAAGTATGTACGTCTCGTCTACACATTTGTATAATGTTATTAGTTTTTCTCTGTTGCACCTCGACGAATACGCAAAATATAGGGGTCTCGCTTGCGCAGCACTGTTAACTATATTTGGTTATCCCTGTTGCTCGTTGTGCACATATACATTATATTATAATGGTGTGTAGTATTTGCAAATGGATGGGTGCTGGACCAGATTTTAGTTTTGTCAACTATTAACGTCACATATCTACCCCTTTTACCTAAATCAATGACTAAGTCCAACAGTAAGTATTAAGGTAGTGTATTGTTGTGCGTTTAGGGCCAAAAAGTGATACTTGCGTAAAAATGGTGCTTAGAGAATAGTTTAAAATGTATTACACAAATATTCCACTTATTTTTGCTCCCATCTATTACACTTGGGAGCCAAAAAATCGACAACTCACGCACACGCTCATAAAGTTTGCTATAGAGAGTCCGTGCGAATTAGCTTCAAAGCAACTCGGTCTTGCATCGAGTTATTCATTTAAATAAAAACTTTAAGTTTAACCATATAAGGTTTATATTGGAAAAATGCACGCACATATTCATAAAGTCCGCGAGTACTGAGGGGCCTACGCCGAACACCGAAGTACGCAAATTGCGGGCAACTTAATCTTTTACTCCAATCATGGCGTAATTAGGGTTACAGAGAAAGGTGCTCGTAATTTGCGAACTTCGGCGTTCGTAGTACAGAGGCACACGGAAACATGCTGCTTCATTTGAATTTAAACCTTAAATACAAATGGGTAAGATTTATATTGGAGTGTAATGTTTCACAATTTTGAATCGAGTGGCGTTTGCCGCGCGTATGGTTAATATTGCTATACAAAAACATTGAATTGTATAAATGGGTAAAATTATATTGTATTTTGCTATTGTTAGTACCAAATTTAGTAAAAACCTTTTAGAAAAAAGATAAATTTTATTACAAAATCCAAGATTATTATGTAGTTTCAAGCTTAATAATTTGATAACGTGCGTTTATTCAAAAAAGTACTGTTTGTAGGTTTGTAGTAATAGGTTCTAGAATTCGTGGGTGAAAATGGAATACTTAATGTTATGATAACAGTCCCGTCCCGGTTGTTACACAGGCGTTAATGTTGTTATGTATACATTTCTATATACATATAAGGTACATACACTACGCTACATACACTAACTGCAAAAGGTTGCGCCCAAGGATACCACTAGCGCACGCTTCACTTTTATCATAAAAAAAGTACATAATGTTAAGTTAGGCGTTTTTGACGTGACAACGTCTTATAATTCGATGGAGCCGGCTGCACGCACGAAAAAACATGACTCATGCGGCGTTACCTCGCTCTGAGGCGTTCCATTAAGGCTTGAAGTGCAAGCGAAAGCGCGCAACGAGCGACAAAGAGGCACAACCGGCCTCCGCGTTCGGCAGCAATTGTATTTATGTGTACAAATAAATGTAACTTGATCAATTCAATTGTAATTTCCATTTACCTCCTCTATACCATACAAAATATCTATCAAACAAATAAAATTAAAATATTCTTTTAAAAAATGAAACCATTCCATCAGTATTTTCTTATGACGTTGTCACATTCAACTATCGTCAGTAAACCGACTTTACAGACAACCGTTTTTTTTTTGTTCCGAGTTGCCTAGCCAAAATTTCCACGCACCGCGACTGCTGTGTAGTGTTTCATGAATTCTTAGCTTCACTTCGCGCGCTCGCTATGATTACCTACCAAGTTGAAATTTAATCATTACTGAAGCTTTAGTATCTTTTCCTTTATGTTATCAATTCCAAGGTAATGTAATACGTATTGTTTTCGTTATGGATATATTTTTAATTTTAATGATGATTTATACGTTGGTTTGTGTAGCAATAATTTATAGGCAAGACGGTGGGAATCGAGTTGAATGGAGCCGCCGCCACTGGTACATGTAGAAAAGACCGATGACTCAGGAACAAATGTGTTCATCACACAAATAAAAGACCTTAAGCTTCATAGGTACGGTCACTACCCACTAGGTCAGACTGGTCGTCAAATAGTCCATAGTTAGTTAGTTAGTTAGTGCTTCTGGGCATTTTCCGCAAATCGACAACCATTGTGCCTATTTTGCGTGAAACGAGGTAGCGCTACTCTAACCACCCCAGCTCCTCCACGAAGCCTAGCAAAGTTTTCAGGTTGCTAATTGCCTATCCTAGTGTGCACGGAGTCCCTAGGTATTTGTTCCTGTATACTTCTACCTGTTTGCAGTCTAGGAGAATATGTTTTGTTGTTTCTTCTTCTTCCATGCAATAGTCCATATTTAATGGTATAATATTTATACAGTGACTTGCAAAACTTCATTAATTCATTCATAAACTGACCATGAAAATTTCCGGCTTAAAACCAGCCGATGGTCCATAGATGGTCCTAAAGTATGTGAGGTAATATGTAAAAAAATGCGGACTTACTGTATTCCACACATACAGCAATATATGTACGATGCCATATGCCAGCCACACGCCAAAAACCAACGGCTTGTATGTAAGCTCCAATCTTGTCACTGCCCAGCCTTTTGCCAATAACAGTAGCAGCAGCATAAAAAGGGTCTGAAATTTAACATTACAATATGCTTCAACATTGTGA
Source organism: Cydia pomonella (assembly GCF_033807575.1). Taxonomy (NCBI): domain Eukaryota; kingdom Metazoa; phylum Arthropoda; class Insecta; order Lepidoptera; family Tortricidae; genus Cydia; species Cydia pomonella. The sequence continues at coordinate 25,786,675 of NC_084704.1, read as the reverse complement.
CAGTACATTAGCATTACTATAGAGGCCGGCAAACGAAGGGTTGCAGGCCAAGTAGATATAAACGGCCGAACGTAGCGAGGCTGGATTGGGATACGCGGCCGGCAACCCTGTTTCTGGCCGAGATTTGTATAGTGCATTTCTCAAACTTGCAATGAAATTAAAAGAAAAATGTAGACAATTTGTTTTATATGTAGGTTTACACCGCTAAAAATAAATTAGTAAGCTACCACTATTTGATGGTTGAATGCCAAGACGTTGTTTCTCAATTTGACGTTTAAAAACAAAATAAAGGTTGCTTTACAGGTTTATGTGTGTAAGGCTGTATGAAATTCCTTTACATATCATCTTCACTCATCGCACCGGATAGATAGTATTTCAGGACCTAATTTGAAGTAAGTCATGTGAACAAGTTTGAGAAAACATAATTTTTAATATCTAACTATTATCAACTCTTGCAAAGAAATATAAAATTTTGAATATAACAACATAGATGTTACTAAGAGCATTTCAATTTTAAGAATACAATTTACGTCTTTATATGTAGTACATTTCAATACAAGTGTGCAAAGTGTGTCATGTTTGTACGCCGAATATTTTTTTGAGAAATAAATATGCCGAATGTTTCGCAATTGAAGACTACATGAAGCACCCTACTAGTGTTGAGTTGCTCACTCGTGAGGCACCTCATTTGTACCACTCATTTTGTTAAATTGTCGCAGAACTTCACATTCACACCGCATAAATGTCATACATCACTCCTCTATTAATTTTATTCATTTACTCGCGCGCATCACACACAGCTCTTACCACACAAATCATTCAAACACTTCAAATTTTTTTAAAAACTCTCAGCCTTTCAAACTCACTCGCGTTCCTCACAACTCACAAGAGAGTCGTGAGGCGCTGTGAAGAAATGAGGCATTGACGTCATCGTACTCATCGTCCACACTATCAACTGCCCAACTACAAACCTTATTGCAAGGACAAAAGGTCCACCGAGAAATGCGTTGAGTTTGTACCAATCACTCGCCTCACTGTGACATCCCCTCAAAAATCCTTTCAAAATGAAACAATTAATTAGATTTACCGAAAGAGGGAGTGAGACAGACACGCGCCGTGCTTCAATAACACCTCATCGAAAATACGTTAAAAATGAAAGACGAAAGAAAACAAGCGTAAGCGTCCCCAAGCTTACATACATATTACGCCATTTTGATCCTAGCATTGCTAAGTTACTTGTCAAAAGCGAAAAATCTAAGTCATCAAAGAACCTAGCGAAGAAAGTTTTTTCTCTCTGTCGCACTTGTAAATTCATACGTAAGTATGAATGCAAAACTGCGTGGTTCGCGGTAGGCCTCCATATTTGTTAACTATTATTGTCCTAACGCGCATACCAGTATAACCTGACCTCAAGACTCATATTGCTGGTGTCATGTATAATCTGAATCAATTAGACTGGACAGTGAAATGGTTACTTGATAAGCGATTGAAATGCCAACCAAGTCTCACTGGGCATTTACGAAGCTTGCTTAGAAACAGTTATCGTTTAAGAGACCAAAATATTATTGAAATTATTGAAATATAATATTTATAAAAAAGTTATTATTATATATATAGCATTAGTTTATTAATAAAAAAGTAAATATAATTTGTATCTATACAATGAAGAAACAAAACATAACATTCGAATTTGTCAACGAGCTATGGAGCGAGCATCCTTAACATCAATCTTGTAGATGTTATATATTGACATGTGGGTAGATAAGAAGATTTGTGGGATACCTCCCGGTTCGGTTCGAGCTAGCAAAGCCAGCACACGTACGTAACATTCTGGCGACGAGGATTTAATTCGGGAATAGGCTAAAAAGTGCTTTAAACATAGTGCAAGAAACATTGATATTAGAAATAAAACAAATGTTATAGACGCGAAGTGGGCAGGCCACATAGCTCGTTACTCTGACAAACGATGGACACTAAAAGTGACAACTTGGAAAGGTCCAGTAGGCAAGAGAAAACAAGGAAGGCCAAAAGAACGGTGGGCAGATGAGATATCTAAAGTAGCCGGTACAAACTGGACAGAGATAGCCAAAGACCGAAGTGTCTGGAAAAATTTTGAGGAGACCTTTACCCGAACGGGACCTTAAATAAAACATCAACTTTTCTTTCTTCAAATATTCATATAAATACTCTTCATATTTTCAACTATTTAAAAAAAAATGTTTTTAATATTTAATATTGTATTTAAGGAATAAAAAGGTATATTATCATTTAAGAGTTCTAATCTTGAATTGACTTAAACTTGTATAAGTATTCAGGGCCTTACAAGGTAAAATTTAACAAGTTAACTTACCCGGCTCATAATATCCAGTATGTCCCCAGCCACATCAAGTCCAGTGAATCCTACACCATCTGCGGCAAACTTCACTGTGTGCAGGAAATTGAAGCAAATGGCACCAAACTCCAGTATGAGACTGCAGGTGAATAACTTTGTAACTGGGTGTTTCTGTGTCCTGAAAAATATATACAAAATAAACCTTGATTTAACATTCATAACTTACCCCCTTTTATATAAAACTTTACAAGCCTGAATTAGTTAATTTATGATTTATCCCTTTCTTAAAAATACATAATATAAAATGACAGATTAAGACAAAATGCTATTATAATTATTAGCTAATTGAGACTTATAGCGCTTTTAAGAATGACGCCATTAGTCCATAAAAAATATTAATATTCACAAAATTTAATACAGTTATATGTTATAATTATACTCATAACAAAGCAAAAAAATATTAATCTGTAAGTACTTAAATGATGAATATAATACAATGTTTTAATATTGTTTTTCTTAAAATGTATCATTATTATTCTGTTTAAGGAAAGTAGAGTTGCATGCTTTATGTTTAAATGTAATTGTTATTTCCTAGTCCATATGATGAATATTCATACAATACCATAGATAAGGATTATAGCATAATTTACCTGACAGCATAAATTTGCACTGGTACAAGGACAATATAGCAAAGCAGAAACACCAAATACAATTCAAGGGTGTTTTGATGCTCAAATGAAAATTGGTACATCAGGCTATTGTATAGACTTTGATTGGGATTCCCATTAACGAGCCAAAAGTCATATTGGACTTTTTGTGGGACATTGGTCATGGTTTTATTGTCTTTTGATGGTGCTCCTGTGTAATGATGCCATGTGCATGTTGTCTCATTGAGATAGCAGGATACCATGGACACATACCAGAACCTGTGGGTAAATAAATTAAACAGTATTACTACAATGCACATTTATTGATATTTACAAAGTCAGCTGCAGAGAACTATCTCTACTATGACCCCCCTGCAAACAAATTTATGAGCAGGGGGGCAGTGAATTTTAGTACGACATATGACAAAGTCTTTTCACTTAACTATTACACACATGTGGCTTTCCATTAGAGAAGGGTCCTTATGCACATACCGGGTGTTTTTGTTTTAGGAGCAATAACTTTGAGGATCGCTTCTGCACCACAAACGTAGCAACATAATTCTACGATGTTTGAAAATAACTTATGTTTACTAAAAATTAAAAAAAGAAGATTTTCCAAGCACGCAATGTATTGCGAAAACTATGAAGTTTGTAGGCTGACAGTAAATGTCAACTAGACTATTGGATGCTGTTCATTGAAAATACTATTTAGTTTGTTCGAAAAAATCATAAGTAATAAATAACACAATTATTTTAAGTTGTAGAACAAATGTTGCTACTGGTGCAGAAGCGATCCCCAAAGTTATTGCTCCTATGATGGAAACACACGGTATAGCTTGATTGACAAAGCAGTTATCCCCAGTTTGACAGAAATAATTTTCAACAATGCTAAAAGACTTTGCCATACAGGTTGCAGTTTACTCCTATATTTCGATAAATCATGTAACATCTAATATAAAGAGATTGTGCAAAAATTATTGCAGGTGACTATACAATAACTACAAATCCTTACTAATATTATAAATGCAAAAATAACTCTGTCTGTCTGTCTCTTCACATTTAAACCACAGAACCAATTGAAATGATTTTTTTGTTAGTTTTGGGAGTTTAGAGGTAATCTTTTCCCTATCATATCCCTGAATTGACACCGGGATGTTCCGAAGAGACATCCCAGGGGACCAATTTAAATGAAATTTGGTATAGAGATAGTTAGAGGCTCAGGGAAACACATAGGGTAGTTTGTTATTATAAGTCATCATCATCATTCTATGCAGACTAAAGTGGGCACAAACTAGTGTAAGTTAAAAGTGAAAACTTGTAGGGAATCCTAATACTATTCTCTTGCCCCACATTAATTTATTACGGTTTCAGATAAACTGCTTTATTAGACACTTGCATATTTTTAGCATAACCCCCCAAGGGTTGGCTGATGACAAGGGGCAGTAATGGGAATTCAATGGTTTTATTGAAAAATTATAAATTTATATACATACCTTGGTTGGCCTGGGTTCTCAATGTCATAAGTAAATTGACTTTTCTTTACAACATTCCAGAGGGAGTCTTCATCAACGCAAACTTCGTTTTTTGGGCAAGGGATGCGCCGAAAAAAATCCTGTCCTCCGGCATTACACTTAGGATGGTAGGCAGATGTATTCAAGTTCTGAAACATGACTTGACATGCCAGCTCCTTGTTTTCTATATCCCGATTTTTATAATAATGAATAAAATGATGCCTGTTCAACACAGCAAACGTGATAGGATACATAAAACGCTCTTTCGATGTGATATTGCCGAATATGAATCCATATGTTTCTTTTTGGTAATGGATGTCAGTTTTCTGAAAGCCAAATTTGACTACGAATTTGAAGAACTCATTTGTAGAAAATTCACCCTTTATGTGCATTGACGACGTATAGTCGAGCATGAAATAGAGGGAAAAAACAAAGACATATTTCATGTACATATTTAACACTTTTCTCTTACGACTCCACTTTACACCATTCTTATAATAACCAGATCACTGTCTATGTTTCATATACTACATATAGATTTTTTACATTTGCCATATTAGATCACATAAATGCCACGTTTCAAACATATTTTCTCCTAAATAATAAAACACAAAGATTCCATTCTCTCCTCCCATAGGTGGCAAAAATCTTGCTGGAGTGGAATGTCGTCTTGTTCATCTCGGTTTGCTTGACATTAGACTGACAGATGAAACGACCATAGACCATTGTAGAAGCTGTAGAACCCATGTAGAGCCAGAGGGCCTACCGCGAATCACGTTCGACGTGTTACATCTGTGTCGCACTTGTAAATATTATATGTAAGTTTTGTAACTAAGTGTGACAGGGAGACACTGCGTCGTACGTGGTTCGCGGTAGGCCCTCAGAAGTACACTTTTTTATTAATGCTGAATCCACATGGGCATTTTACACGTCAATATTTAAGTATTGTTTTTATACGGCCGGTTTTTTCGTATAGTCGAGATAATATGCTTCACACGCCTTACTTAATTCAGTACAGTGAGACACGGTAGAGCAGAGAGATAACACGTGCACCGTCTGGGCTATCAAAATCGCTGCCAACTTATCTTGACTATTTTTTATTGATAATATCTCCTTGGATTTCACGGGCCTGTAACTGTAAATACATGTGTTTTGATAGCCTTGCGTGGGGATATAGATCCAACACGTAGAGGCCCCTTGGAAAGCTTTAATTTCATGTATTATGTGAAATAAACTTACAATCACTTAAGATTTATTTTACTTAAGATTTATTTTTAAGTATATTGTTAACGATGTCCTGGTATTACGTGGAACTGCTATTAGGATGCTAACCAGGGTGGTAGCACCCATTAACCGGCCCCCTTTCGCAAGTGCCCGGCGACCTTCTTATGTTTATAACTGGTTCATCGGGTTAGTGTGTACAAAGCTTAAGAAATAAACCGACCAATAGCGACAGCCTTCTACATACATCTTTATGTCTATGTACAGCAAATAATATAGATATAATATAATATATAGATAGGCATAGAAGCACTGAAATATGGCGGACAGAGACACAGCAGACTGAGTTTTAATACTTGCAAGTTTTATAATTTTGATATTTAATTAGAATTCCATGTCTTTACTTTTGTTACAACTGCATTAACGTTTAATCCAAGTTTTGTGTCACCGCGAGTTATAGTTATCTCCAGGAAACGATGAACAATGTGCCCTAGTAACTGTCATTGCTCTCGCCCATTTCCTTTGTGAACCAAATTGCTCCGGTTTATGTGTCCGCGAAGTTCTTCTGAACCATGACTTACAACTGAAGTGTTAATGTTATTTAAGTGATCTTACTAGTTCTACCAATGTTTGTAAAGTGCATTTGATGACCGCTTGGTTAGGTTCAGGCGGAAGTAGTGCTAGTAGTAGTAGCCGGAATCTGGTTAGATATCGAGCTTATTGAGTGCAGTTTAGTAGTTTGAGTGATTCGGTGCTTATAATGAAATAATGGTTGAAATAGGCGCCCCTCCGCAGCCACCTGAAGAATGTCTCGAAAACTGTGAATGGTACTGGGGTGACATCACAAGGTATGCTTCCTATAAAAATCATATTAGTATGAATTTTACTGTCATTAAGTTTATAGTATACAAATTCTTCTTGTTATACATAATATTGCTATCTATTAATTCTTTGATATGATTATTATTTAGAACTTACTGTGAAGTATTGTTTCATTTTGAATATCATTGAGCATTTTAGTAAGTTTCTGTATAACACATTTTACACTAAATATATATTTACTTTTACTTAAAGTAAAATATGTTTATATATGTGTACCAAATACAGTTAAATGTGTATGCAAGATAACAGGACAAAAAGGCAAATCATATAAGCTCAAACAATAAATATCCTACTTTACCTATATTCCAATGCCACAATCAATAAATACATTTTAATTCTTAAGATATTAGTAATTGATTTTTTTTGCTTTTGAAGAGAAATTAATTTTCATGGTATCTTACTGGAATGCCATCTTCATGGTATCTTATAGGTTAAGGTCTTCATTTTTATTGGTTAATACTTGAGATTGGACACATGTTCTAGATACTTATCTGTTTGATTTTTAATACCCGCTTGATATAACATTTTTGTGTCAGTGGAGATAATTGATAAGTGTTATTTTTCCAGCTTTACACAGCACAAAATATTAATTTGTTCTATAGCAAACTAGACTCTTATCTCAACTATTGCATGGCAACAGCCAGTTGTGACCTGCTCATTAGCTAGGGTTAATTTAAAATTGCACAAGATTTCAAGACTTAGTAATTTCTAATAGCAGGTGATTATTTGTTAAATGAATTAGAATATATTTATTTAACCAACTTAAAATAAGATTTATTTATGTTTTTGGCTGTTCAATAGACAATAATGGCAATGTATTATCAACATAAATCAGGGTTTTCGGTGCGGGAATGATTTGAGTAAGAGTAGAGATAAACAGATAGGTTAGTCTGAAAAATGTCATATTATGCCTAATGAATAACAACTTCAATGTGAATATTATACACCCTATGATACAATTTTATTTTCACCTTACAAGCTCGTAAAGACCCTCCGTTATCTTTCAAACACTGAAGAAAATATTGATGCAAATGTTGAGTTGATTTTGAGGTCGCGAGTAGAATTGACTTTAAAATGACGATTTTGAATTATAGGTATTAAATAACTTTCATTTGTATTTGATTTTTAATGTTTTACAGTAAGTATTTTACTAGCATTGGTGTGGTGAAAAAACATTCCTGTACCGAAAATCCTTATGTATGATTGTCAATAGATTATTTATTGCATCTTTTTATTAATTACCCAATTGTGGGAAGGGTTGCAAATTTAGAAGTTTATGTGCCATTTTGTTTGTGGGTACGACTTTCTGTCTTTTTCCATAGTGTCAATACTCATCAGCCCATGTCAATACTCATGGTGACATAGGCTACATTTGAATCAATTTGGAATTTTTTTTTTTTTTAATTTTCTTAATTTGTGTTTTATTGGATTATATTTCTTCTGCGAATTTTACTTTAGTATCATATTCAATAATGAATCATGAGTTTACATTATTAATTACAGAGATGAGGCAAATGAAAAACTTAGAGATACTCCTGATGGCACTTTCCTAGTTCGCAATGCATCAAATAAAGGCAGTGGATATACATTGACTGTCCGCAAAGGAGGAACCAACAAATTGATAAAGATATACTATCAAGATGGACGCTATGGATTCTGTGAACCATTCCAGTTTGCTTCTGTTGTGGAACTGGTCAGGTTCTACACGCAGTGCTCCCTCGCACACTGCAACCGCAACCTGGACATCACTCTTATGTACCCTTTGTTACGATCCCAAGAAAATGATGGGGGTGAAAATGACAGTGAAGAAACACTTGAAGCTGAATATAAAAATATACATAAACAATATGTCCTTAAAACAAGGAACTTTGATGAATGTTCTGACAAATACATGAGATTGAGAGAGGAAGTTAAAGCGAAGAAACAAGCTCTAGATGCATTCAACGAGACTGTTAAAGTTTGTGAAGAACATCTCCGATATCAAGATGAAATGCAGTCTAAAGCACAACCGCATGAGAAAACAGATCTTATACAAAATAACAAGCAGTTAATATCAAGAGTCAACAGCTTGAAGCAAGCGAGTTATGATCTGCACAATTTACTTCGGGTTACTGTAAAAGAAAACTTGAAGCTTGAGAGAGAGATAACTCAACTGAAGCCACAAATAGTAGACCTCTTCAAGAAAAAAGATCTGCATAAAATGTAAGTGGACTTGAATTCTAGTTTATATTCCCTAAAGGCCAGAACTTTATTTTCTAAATTTGCCTAAGTAACTTTGATGCATATTTCTCTTTTCCTCTTCCAGGTTTGTATATAGATTTACATTGATGCAGCTGAGTATAGGCCCAACAAATACAAATACTGATATTATATCTTCTTTATAGAAATTAAGGGCTTCTGCTAAAACGCAATGCGCAAGTGCAGGAGCGGGTGTCCTCTCTGAGGCCCTAAAGACTACTATAATTATATTTGTGTCAATATACAAGTTTCTCATTAAAATATTGGTGATTTCAGATGGCTCCAGAGGCGTGGTAAGACTGATGAGTATTTAACAAATTTAGAAGAGGATAACATACATAAGTTAGAAGAGTTATATGCACATCGCGAAATGAAAAGTTGGATGGTAGAAAATTGCACTCGCGCCCATGCAGAGAAAATTCTAGATGGAAAACCAACAGGCACATTTTTAATACGTCCAAATTCTGGAGGGCAACTTGCACTATCCATATGTTGCAACAACATTGTCTACCATTGCATTATATTCAAGACTGAAAGAGGTTATGGTTTTGCTGAACCATATAATGTTTACAAGTAAGTATATTATAGCATTACTCAAAATTTAGTCTTTATAAGTCATTGCAAATAAATAAAAAATGCTGCAATATAGATAAGTTAGATCAGATGTCACATGTAATGGTAATGAATTTCCTTTTTCCTAGTAGGTAATTACATTTTATTATAAAAAAAAAACTTTGCTATGAAAAGTATTTAGATTATAATATTATAACATGCAAACCTTTGCTACGTCTTTTCCTTATACATATTTTAATTAGTCATTAATGTCATTATCCTTGTATTATGGTCGGCTGTTTAATTCCCAGCTGTTGCTAATAGGCAATATTGTGAATTTTCAATTTTACACATTTAGCTTCATTTAGGCTTGGCATAATTGAAAAAAAACATAAGTACTCATATATCCTTAGACCCTCCCCTCTTGGTGATTTTTTGCAGACCCTCTCCCCCCCTCTTAGTTTGACGTGATGGGCAGCTCCCAAGACCCTTTTTACGGTTCCGTAGCCAAAAGGCAAAAAAACGGAACCCTTATAGATTCGTCATGTCCGTCTGTCTGTCCGATTATGTCACAGCCACTTTTTTCCGAAACTATAAGAGCTATACTGTTCAAACATGTGATCCATGTGAAACCGCATTAAGATTTTTACACAAAAATAGAAAAAAAAAAAAATTTGGGGGTTCCCCATACTTAGAACTGAAACTCAAAAAATCTTTTTCATCAAACCCATACGTGTAGGGTATCTATGGGTAGGTATTGAAAAATGATATTTAGGTTCCTAATATCATTTTTTTCTCAACTGAATAGTTTGCGCGAGAGACACTTCCAAAGTAAAAAAAATGTTCGACGTCGTTCGAAAAAACGAGATCTAGTAAGTAGTTTTTTTTTAATACGTCATAAATGGTACGGAACCCTTCATGGACGAGTCCGACTCGCTCTTGGCCGCTTTTTTTTATTAACAATACTTGATGCCTACAAGGGCATACTTGGATAAGTAGGTATGGATACACCTCGTAGTTAATCACAGAAAACCGCCTATAGAAGCCTTATATTGGCCATTTTGTTCACGACGCGAATCACCAAACCGTGAGGTGCGGGACGGGTGCTCACGGCGTTGCGATTGGTCGTTCCTAACATGGCGCGCTGTCACGTGTATTCGTAGGGATGGGACATGTTCATTACGGGAAGTGGTACTGGTACCAGTGATACCGTAATTTATCGTGGTAATATATTGTGGTAAAATTGTTATCAATCAAGTCTACAGAAAAATTACTTAATAAAATTAAAACAATATAATGATTTATTAAGTATTTTAAAAATGTATCTAAAAAATATTATTTGCATATTAATGGGATAAGATTTTAAACATAAAATAATAAGGGTCCCAGAAAATATGTATGAAATTAAATACTCGATGTTGCATACATTTTGTGGTGAAATTCACATTCATGTCATGAGATTTACACAGTATGTATGTACTTGGTAAAGGCGTTAAAATAATAAGGTGCTTCGGGGTAACTCCAAACAAGATAATATAGAAATATTTAAACTATAGATAGTGCTCTAGCTAAGCATGAAATCTTACTAATCTATTTTTTATTATAAAAATAGAACAATAAATCAGTTTTTTTTAACGTGTAATCAATATTCAAAAGTATAATTTTCACACAATACATACATATCACAAACCAACCCGAGACCTAACAGCTCACCAAGGGGATTGTAAAAAGGCCACACAACATACGCCTATCACAAATCAACACAGAGTTCCCTCGCACTTCTTCGAAGTTCATCATCAGGTCCATCTCGTTACCCGAGACCTAACTGCTCACCAAGAGGTTTCTAAAAAATCCACACAACATATGCATATCACAAACCAACACCGAGTCACACATCTTCGAAGTTCATCATCAAGTTTAGTCCATCTTGTGAAACTAGAGCTTACAATATACTAACGGCCGTATTCGAACAATGCCTATAAGATGTCGCAATGATACGATAACAGATCTGTCAGTGTCAAAAGTGACGTTTTTGGTTTACTAAAAGTCACTTTTGACACTGACCGATCGCTGTGACATATTATAATCATTATTAATATACGGCCGTAAGAGGTTCGCAATGCAAATTTTCTTGATTTATAAATGAATCATGATATAGAATTTCAAAAATACACAAATTTTTATACCTTGTCACTTTAGTGGCAATCGCAGCCTTTGGACGTTTGCATAGGAGAATTGGATTTTTTATTTCATTTCTTATTTTGATATTATCTCAATAATATAGTAGTAGTGATAGTTTATCTTAGTTGAATGATCATTATTAGTTGGTAAACTAAATAACTAAACTACATATTAATTATTCTCAATAAAAAATAAAAAAGAATCAGTTTTCTTTTGTATTTTTAAAATGGCACAATACGGTACGAAGGAAAGCACGAACTTCCCGCAACTGATGAAACCATCATCGTCACATCACTATTCGTTTACGTGAAAGGGATAGCACATTGCAACCATATTGACCAGTATAACATGAACCCCGCGGACAAGGAACAATTTTCAACAAAATAATGAATTGGCTTACCTATGGAATGTTATTCCATCTGTTTTGTATTTGGAAGTCTTAGATTACTTGCCACATCATTTTACGCTGCAATGTACCGTTATTAGGGATCGAATTCAAATATAAGATTTAGTTTCGTACAGACGGACGCAACTAATCGGAGCGGCGCGTGCTATCTTATATGTGCCCTGTAAACCATACGGGCGGTGACCGCGAGTCGTGCTATAAGCTCAGTCTATAGGGGTTGGTCTGTGTAGTTAATATACATTACAGCAGATGGGCCGAATATTCGGAATATTCGGCAAGTTTGTTGCCGATGTTCATATTCGACCGAATTATTCAGAAAGTGCTGAATATTCGACAATAGTTATTTACGATACAAGTGCAAAAATAGGGAATTCGTAACGAGTGGCGATAAATTAAAACACGACCGAAGGGAGTGTTTTAAATCGACACGAGTTGCGAATTACCTATTCGCACATGTATCGTACAACGTTTTACAGTACATATGACCCTTTAAATTTTCGGCATAGTTACATAATGTGCTAATTTTCGCACTAGTGCGGAAAAGTAACATCATATGTACTGTAAATAAATATATATTTTTTTATATTTGTCTTGGCACAAAACTGAACTTTTTCACTACTATCTTCCATACCATCAGTTTAAATTTTCCCGCTGTCATTAAAACACATAATAAGCATGTTGAATCCATAGGATATTTTTTATTTAGATTTGTTTGCGAGTCCCTTGCCTTTTGTCCTGTTTGTTTCTAGGGAATTTGTAATGTAATTGAAGCGTTTTCAGATGGTTTATTAGAATGCGACACATGAACCGAATATTCGCATTGTATACATATATTATGTTTTTTTTTTCAGGACGTTAAATGAGCTTGTTCTACATTACGCCATTAACTCACTAGATGAACACAACGACCAACTCCGAACCACACTCAAGTATCCCATCAATGCTCATCTAGTTAGCAAGCCAGAAAAGAAACAGTCACATGAAAGTGAACACCTGGAAGCCCAGCATAGAGAATTCCATCAAATGGAGTCCCAGGCTTCACACCAGCAGAGGCCCAGGCAGACTGTACCAGATGATACTTTATGTGAGTCTTGCTGAATCTAGTCTTCTATTTATTGATAGATGACTGGTGTGATCTTTCACTTATGTGATAAAAGGTGTCATGAGGTTCAAGTCATTCCTGTATGTATAAACAGATGTACTGATCTCGTGTTCCCAAAAAAATATTGTATTATTAGCCTGGTTCTTTTGGCTTTGAAATGATCAACAACCTGGCTATACTATTATATCGGATCTGAATAATGTCTAAAATACGATGATAAGTATGTGATGGTACTAATAACTATGCATATTATCATGTGATATTTTCCATTGCTTAATACTTCTACTAAAAGAGGTATGTAAAAATTTGAATGGCCCAATCAACAACGAAAGTATAAATTTGTATTGCGTCCAGTTTTTGATGAATTTGATTGGGAAGTGAAAGGGCGCGTGAGGGAACAGAAGTATTGTATGAAGTATAATATTTAAGTTACATGCTTTCTGTAAGTAGCTTTAGGGAGAACGTTTGTCAGCCAAATGTACAAACGCGAGTACCAAAAATGTGTCATGTAAATGTTGATGCGTGCAACTCTGGAAGTTGAATATTATGTAATACTTGATTTGTTATTTGTGTTTCCTAATGTGATATTAATTTGTTAAAAGTCATTTTTAGGGTTGGGATTTATAAAGCATATACATCTGCAGGTACAATTTATAAACTTATTTAAATAACCTTTAGTATGAATTACTCAAATATATATATATATATATATATATGTATACTACATTCTCATCCTGCTAGTAATGAACAGGACGTAATTGCGATTTTAGAAGATATTCAAAAAGACCTTTAATTTTATGAATATCAGGAATTTTTAACTGATAAATTCTTGTATGTATTTCAACCATTACAAAAACTGGCTTACGGTCTGATTTTACCGCAAGTCCATAAAAAGTGGCGACATACAAAAATACATATTTAAATGTTTTTTTCGTAAATGAAAATAGACGGGCAAAAGTATGTATTTTCGATTTTGAAGATTAATTTTAATTGTGTAAATAAATTGATGCGTAATTATTAATTAATGAACAAGCGAAAAAATATTTATACCTGGATTTGTCCAACCAAATAAATAACTGTTCATGGAGTTTTTCTGCATAAACTGCAGTTAACTTTGAGGTAGGATTACGTTGTCCAACGACTTTGAGTCTGCAGCCATAGTGCTCGTATTAATAACCTCCCATTTATGACTCATGTGATAGTAATTATTAACATTTCGTCATATAATGCATATAATTAAAAACCGATTTTTAGAGGGTATTTGTATTTATAAAAGCGAATTATCATTTTATATCTGGATTGTGATCAACATTTTGTAATTTGAACAAAGGAAGTATATTGCTTTTTTCATATAATTGGTTTAACTTGTTGCTATATTATATTTATAGAATTTTGTAATTTTTCAACTATATGTGCATTAACAAAAGTTTGTTTTAAGGAAAATGGTGTAATAAAACGTACTTCTTTCTTAGTGTGAAAAATTTGGTGATAATATTGGCTCATATCTCAGCATTGTGACATTGATTAATGTGTACAACATGTCTTTCAAAGATATACTAAGATTTAATTACTTTATATGTCCTGGTCAAATCGATTAAATCAATAGGCGGGTCCAGCCAGTGTAGACGTGCCTTGGCTGGTTTGTGCATGAGGAAATAGCCTCGCGCGTGTGCTCGCTCTGTGTGGACCCGCCTAATGGTTAATAATTTCGCTGAAATACTTCTGTAACAATCAACTGGCGTGTAGAGCTCGCCATAAATTATAAGCATTGTAATAATGGTGGCCAAGTGGCTTCAGTGTTTACCTTGGCTCTCTTTGCAAATTGTTACTCTATGAAAAAGCTATGAGAATGCGGCGAACTCTGGAGGTTAATAATAAGCCACCTTAATTACACCATCCTAATTGTTTCTGATTTGTATAAACTATTCTTGTCAATTAAACATACATTGGTTATTTGGAAACTTACACCGAATTCACCATAATGGTAATTCTAAGGTTGTAATCATAAAGTAATTTTAGTGTAGGTAGGTTTAACAAATTAATGGATGAAAGTTACGAATTGAACTATTCTTTGAAGTTTTTATTAGTTACTTGGAGTTTCCATCAGTCATCAAACTTTGTATGAGAAGTATTGTAAAAATTAAAAGGAAATTTCGTATTGCAGTTCTGTAACAATATTGCTCATTCTACTTCTTTATTTAAGCCATTTACAGCCGTATTCAGTAAATAATTGCTATGGTAGATTAATCCAACTATGCAGTTGGGCTTATTGATGTGGTAATTCAACACTATATACATCCATATCTGCTGACTATGAGTCATGAGTGCGTTAAATAAATTTGCATATACCATTACATTTTGATACAAGAAAGCACATGACGAGACATTGTTCTTCTTATAGAAACGGCCACGTGTACAGGTCGCCATCAGATTTATCTCGCAGTGAACGAGGTTCGGACCAAGTGCATTACATCTAATAACGGCGTAAGACTAGAAGTGGGAGCCCTTCCGTCGTGACCACACCACACTTTCCCTTTGCTTTCTGGGAAAAGTGCGGACATGGTGGAAGGGCTGTGTGGACAGGACACATGTGTGATCGTTGACTAGGCGCCGTTGTCCCACGGCCGCACTTACTCCGACTGACTTTGTATGCGCTCGTTGTCTAAGCGTTATAGGGCGCTGATATATTTTAAACGATATGGTACAAATATCTTTAGAACGTCTGAACACGTGGTTGGATATATATGAATTTTCCGCTTTTTTTATTATTTATGCCATTGCACAAGACATACACGATAATTATTAATTATTGAAAATTACGAATGAATGGAAAACTTACTAAGACAATTAAGTAAAGTTCTTAATGCTATATATTTACAGTATTTATCCAACATTTATTCTGATAATAACCTGTGTAGTTTTGTACGGATACCTACTTAGATATTTTGTCCTCACTCACATAAAACACAAATGTCTATCTATCATGTAAAAAAAACTATGTTCACAGTATTAGGTGCAATATTTTTTTTATTATACTTTGTGCAATTTATCAACTTTGTATATATATATCGGGATTACTTTATTATTTATAGTTTTTCTGTGAAATGACTTATAGAGGTGTATTCCGAGTTTATTGGAAGAGCGTCAGGGCCTAGTGAAGATGTGTAAAACTGTGTTTACAATTCACTTATATGTATAAAATTGTCAATATGTATGCTATTGTTGCGATTCTATGCCGGCCATAAACCGTTATTTTTCTTTTTTTACTTGACAATGTCATGATGGGGTCAGTTAAGTCTTCTAATAGTTACGTTAAAAGCGCCCGCGGTGGACAAAAGAGTAAAAAGTGTACTGACCATTATTAACACGTTCGCTGCCAGTGCGCGCTTCGAGCGTACCTGATGACGTGGTTGAACCCCTTTGTGGCGTAAAGCGCTTTCGAGAACAGAGAACCCGCCTACTACACAACCCGGTCGCTGGCAGTGAATGTGTTAAATCATTGTGATCAAAATAGGTACAATCAGCAGCAGAAATATTGTTAGTAAAATAAGAGCTAGTTCAAATAATTTTGAGCTGTTTATCAATATATAGTCAACGAATTTGATTACTAGGCACCTTTGTACCTTATCACAATTTCATTTTTTCGTTTAACCCCAATAATAATAAATTAATAATCAACGAGTCATTATCATTACCGCTACTGCTTTGCAGGAATATCTAGAGGAATAGCATGTTATAGTCACTGTGACAACGACAAGGTACAAAGTGATCTAGGATCCAAATAGGTTGACGTCACTTGTATCTGTTTTTGACTTGCGGCCCAATTCGAACAATGCGTATATGATATGTCAATCGATACGATACCGATCTGTTAGCGTCATAAGTGTAATTTTTTGGTTGAAGAAATGTCGCTTTTAACATTGACAGCTCGGTAACGTATCCCTGTGACATCTTAAAAGCATTGCTCAAATTAGGCCGTTGTAGGTACATTATACTTGTACATGCTACTAATGACGTTCTAAACTGAGAAACGAACAGAGAAACAGGCGTTATACGTTGTTGCACATTGAATTGTGTAATTTAAATTTATTTATCAATGTAAGTTATAAAGTTAATATAATGAGATTTATTCGAGTTATTTTTGTATTCATGTCTTATAATTTTATTATGCTTAAAGAGTCCAAAAGTAGTTTCAGGATGGATGTAATTTCTGTGAAGTAGAAGATGTTTTTGATCTCAAAGGCGAATTTTAAATTTTAAGATAAAGTACCATTAAAGTTAGGGGCAGCCAAATCGGATGCATTCAAACACAACTATTCCTTACAGTCGCCATTTTATGTAAAATTATAATTGTAGTATGTTTTAATAAGTGTTAATAAACAAACAAATCAACTGTGGTAGTTTCATTCGAAATTAGGTAATAATATCAACCCTTATCTTATTCTATATTTATTTCCAAAATGTGTCGCTTAACTTCAAACTCAGATAAATCCATTCCACCCTCTCAGCAAATATCTTCTTACCTTATTACCTTTTCATAATACCAAAATCGCATAATCTGACAGATGGATTTACCTGAGTTTGAAGCTAAGCGACTCAAATAGCTTTTCCCAGGCCTCAAACTATCTCCATATCAAATTACATATAAATCGGTTCAGCGGTTTAAGCACAGATCTGTCAAACGCTTCGCTTAGTTTAAGCACAGACCTGTCAAGCATCAGCTCTATCTTGGATACTGCTCTTCAAAGTGCTCATCAAGACGAGTCGGATGACCAAAAGAGCGTGTGTCTATGTTGCACTAAACCTGAGCTCCAGTAGGTATTGCCAGAGTTTAGCATCAGCTCTATCTTAGATACTGCTCTTCAATTCAAAGTGCTCATCAAGAAGAGTTGGATGACCAAAAGAGCGTGTGTCTATGTTGCACTAAACCTGAGTTCCACTAAGTACTGCCAGGGTTCAGCATCAGCTCTATCTTGGATGCTGCTCCTCAAAGTGCTCATCAAGACGAGTCGGATGACCAAAAGAGCGTGTGCCTATGTTCCCCCAAACCTGAGTTCCACTAGGTACTGCCATGGTTCAACATCAGCTCTATCTAGGGTACTACTCTCTCAGGTGCTCATCAAGACGAGTTGGATGATCAAAACAGCGTGTGCCTATGTTGCACTAAACCTGAGTTCCAGTAGGTACCTACTTCCAGGGTTCATCATCAGCTCTATCTTGGGTACTGCTCTCCCAATTGCTCATCAAAACGTATCGGATAACCAAAACAACGTGTGCCTATGTTGCACCAACCCTGAGTTCCACTAGGTACTTCCAGGGTTCAGCATCAGCTCTATCTTGGGAACTGCTCTCCCAAGCGCTCATCAAGATGAGTGGCATGACCAAATCGGCATGTGTCGATGTTGCTCCAAATCTGAGCTCCACTAGGTACTGCCAGGGTTCAGGGTCATGTTTAGGATTCCGTAGCCAAATGGCAAAAAACGGAACCCTTATGGATTCGCCATGTCTGTCTGTCTGTCTGTCTGTCCGTCCGTATGTCACAGCCACTTTTTTCCGAAACTATATGAACTATACTGTTGAAACTTGGTAAGTAGATGTATTCTGTGAACCGCATTAAGATTTTGACACTTCCCATACGTGTGGTGTATCTATGGATAGGTCTTCAAAAATGATATTGAGGTTTCTAATACAATTTTTTTCTAAACTGCATAGTTTGCGTGAGAGACACTTCCACACAGGTAAAATGTGTCGTCCCCCCCCCCCCTGTAACTTCATAAAATAACAGAATGATAAAACTAAAATAATATATAATATATGATGTACGAGTACATTACCATGCAAACTTCCACCGAACATTGGTTTGAACGAGATCTAGTAAGTAGTTTTAAAAAAACAATAAATTTTGGGTGAGAGTCAGAATGGCAGGTGTACCACTGGGTAGAAAGCGGCGTACACCTCTCGACACCCCTGAGCCGCTCACACCGGTGTTGCTCCTGGTCGTCTTCACGACAGCATTTTCAGGGGCCCATCTAGTGGGCGGCGAGTCACCGCCTGCCTCGATAACTAGTGAAAACATTGTTATGGCAGGTGTACGGACGTCTTTGCAATAACCCAGTCTCATTGTCCTCCCAAACTTCAATCCATAGATCGTTATACTGTTCACTTTACTACAATAGTCTCAATGCCTGTTGCGACCGGTTCATGGGTGTCTATTGTTGCGCCCGTGAACGGGTTCCAGCAGGCGTTCTACATTAAAACTATCCAAGAGGCCTCTACGTGTTGGATCTATATCCCCACGCAAGACTATCAAAAGACCGGGATTTATAGGCCCGTGAAATCCAAGGATAATAATAATAGTAATATTCTTTATTGTGCACAACGAAAACATGATTAAATACAGCAATTAACATTTTAAAAAACTAAGCAACAACAGGCGGTCTTATTGCTAAAAAGCGATCTCTTCCAGACAACCTTCAGGTAAATGGTACGGAACCCTTCATGGGCGAGTCCGACTCACACTTGGCTGCTTTTTTTACCTTTAGGTACTAATATTTATTCGTAAAGATCGAATATCAGTTTATGCTGATTAATTCGTTAATATATATATACATACGATACATACCTACTGCATTTTGCCAAAGTAACCCAACACTAACACAAATACAAAGATACCTACTCATTCGTAAAGTAGGTACTTACCTATAATTAAATTGAATAAAAAAAACATATATGCGCATGCTTGCTGTTTACATTCGCGTTCGGCTTTTCATTCGGTTACAAACCTCATACCGTACCGCTTGTGTTCAAAATTTATTAGGCTGTGGCCTGTGGCCAAGACACGAGACGAGTTGTGAGCCGAACCACGGGGCGAGAGTAGGTAGTTAGGTACATTAGCTCGAGGAGCTCACGAGCTGTGGCCGAGACACGAGACGAGCTGCGAGCCGTGCCGCGAATGTCAATCCGCTTGTAAGTTCGTATTTTTCTGTATGGCAACATTTAGAATGGAACACCGACCCAAAGAGCATATAACAGCATATAATCACTACGTTTTAATACAAAGTGTACCTTTCACGTCATAATATAAAACTATAATATATTACCTTTCCCTGATCCTTGTCCAAATTCCGACTTATCCGTTATTATGTAATCCTTTAATTCCGTTTCCCCGTTTTACTCGTTTGGCTGAATGCGCCAGGAGCGCGATGCCATAAAAAATATATTATATATCGTACCAAACTAGAGAAAACGGTCCACATGAGATAGCAAAAGTGGGGCGCCGTGTCTCACTCGAACATGTTGCCAATGTTAACAAGATACCATTGTGGTATTTATATCAATATACTACTGAAATTAAATATTTTCTTATCCTATTTTTGTTCTATATTCAGAGTGCGGTTCAGAGGGCCTATTCGTGCGTAAGTGTGATAGGGAGTAGAGTGCCTACCGCGAACCACGTTCGACGTGTTGCCTCCCTGTCACACTTACGTACTAATTTACAAGTGCGACAGAGAGGCAACCCGTCGAACGTGGTTCGCGGTAGGCCCTCTGATATCTTTTAAGTATTTTTTTTTGTATATTTGTGAAACATGTTTTTTTTTAATTAAAATTATAATGGATTTGCAACTACAGTAACAAAACTTATTAACTATACTAGTAAAATTAAGTATGAACTAAAAAAAAACTTATACTCACCTATCAGACTGTGGTATGAGCAATGAATTCAATCGATCGAGTAAATGCCGCAATGTAGGTATTCCAAATCGCATACGATATCGTTGACGATTGGAGAGGCCAAAAAATTTCGCGGTGAAAATCCATAGAGGATAGACTGTCATCGGACAAATCCGGCAAATCAATGGAAGATTAGAAGAGACTAGAGACAAAAATCCGCCATTTTGATTTCAACGCTTGGGCTAGTTGGGCTTGGTTGTCGTGTGTCGTTCCTGTCCGCCATTAGTGACGCCGGCCATTAGTGACAAACCTGTTAAAGGCTATTTGATGGATTTACCTTAGTTGTGGTTTAAGTTAACGTGACTGTTGTACCAGAGATACTAAATATAAATGTGATTAGTTCAACAGGCAAATTTTAAAAGCTTGGTACGTATTTTTAATTTTAACCATGTACGTAGATATTTGTTTGTAGGTTACTTTGCTGCGTATATTAACATGTATTGTTTTATTTCAGATCATGTCACGTTACGGTGACTGTAAAGTGTACGTGGGTGATTTGGGTAACAACGCCAGTAAGCCTGAACTTGAAGATGCGTTTTCGTACTATGGCCCGTTAAGAAATGTTTGGGTGGCAAGAAATCCGCCAGGCTTTGCCTTTGTTGAATTTGAGGATCCCCGAGACGCTGAAGATGCGGTAATAACTTTTTAATTCTAATTAAATCGGAAAAGGTCGTTCTATAACTTCTATATTAAAAAGAAATAGAAACTTTATTGTCTGTTTGTATTTATTCAGGCTAATTATGTTTTCAGATCCGTGGTTTAGACGGCCGCACGATATGTGGTCGTCGAGCTCGCGTCGAGATGTCGAACGGCAGCCGTGGATTCGGCGGACGGGGGCCGCCGCCCAGGTCCCGCCTGCCGCCTCGGCCCTACGACGACCGCTGTTACGACTGCGGAGACCGTGGACATTACGCCCGCGACTGCACACGCCGCCGTCGCCGCAGGTGACTATTATTTTAATAATTTTATGTATTAACTTTATGGTATGTGGGACAACAAATGCAGCTTTGAATAAGTGATTTTCAGCGGCTGATAACAAACAAAATTATAAAATCAGCAGAGAGAGTTGAACAAGATCTTTTTCATACTAAACGGGTATGCTGTATGAATGATGCACATAAAGTTAACAAAATAATTTACACTTCTTATCCTAGTTTAATTAAAAAAAAAAAGGACAAATTTAATCAAGAGTTCTGATATACTTCTGTAGATAATGAATTGCATTGCAAACTCATTCTTAAAACAAAGTAACTAAATATTTCTTAAACCAAATTTCTGTATAAGCAAACAAATCCATACATACAGGTTAACAAACATATGGAGGCAGTGACAAATAAACAATTATATGTATTTATTTTGAATGTTGTGAATTTTTGGTTTAACTGGTTAAAGTGAACAATTGGTAACCATCAAAAATCTGGGGTGTCATTACACCTGGTGAGTCAATATTTCTTCCATGCAGCATGCTCTTCATGTTTTGATATTCACAATAGCATAAGGAAAGTGATGTGGCAAATGTGTAAAGATAATTTGTAATGTTTGTTTTCTTCTGTGGAAAATTTGGTTGAAAGAGATGATCATATGTGCACTGTAGGCTGGGGGGATTTCCATGCATTTAAAATTCAAAACGATGTATAGATTCCCAATGTTTCAAGACTCACATAAACCAATGATAACTATGTTATAGGTTATCATTGGCCTGTGCGCCGAGACCGAACTCTTCAGAGTCTGCACTTCTTATTATCTGCGCTACGTAGATTTCACTTCGCGGCGTGTACTCCGATGA
The DNA here is from genome assembly GCF_033807575.1 of Cydia pomonella. Lineage (NCBI taxonomy): Eukaryota > Metazoa > Arthropoda > Insecta > Lepidoptera > Tortricidae > Cydia > Cydia pomonella. The sequence continues at coordinate 25,764,086 of NC_084704.1, read as the reverse complement.
GTCGCCCGCATCGGTAACCCCTCTGCAAACTACGTAGCTACAGGCTACGTGCGCACGTCAATTGTCGACTACTACATTGAGTGTAACGTTTTCTACGCGTCGTGACGCACGTCTAATGTAATCACTGCGCGCACTCAGTGAGTTACACATTATTCACAGTATTTGAGTAAAATTCAAAGCAGACTTCCTATTCTATAAGTAATAATTATTTCACTTCTAGTACAAGGCAGGTACAGTATAGTAGGGACAGTTGTATCTCATCAGGACACAGATTTGGCCGATTTCCTGCAGAAGATGGTACAAGAAGTAATCAAGAACTATCAAGGCACAAGCTCTGCATTTAGAAACAAAACCTGTGTTATTATGTCTTCACTAGAAACATGTGTTATGACTTATGAGCCTGGTTAACAAATATTTAAGGGTTGCATTTGATAGCCAGACTTATAAGATACTTGTAAAAAATAAGCTGCCTACTTTCTCAACTTATTCTCAGCTAGTTTTTAGAAATTAAATTGTAAAATGGGCGAAAATGGCATAATATGTTATATCATTATTTTATACCTCTTAAATTCTTCTGCCACTATGTAAATTTATAATCTCAACTTCCAAATTACTGTCCATTCAGAATTCGGCGAGCCCACACAGAGCTAAAATACGCACAAGGCAATTTCCTCGTGCACAAACCGGCCAGTGTAGACGTGCCTCAGCCGAGGCGGCGCCTATTGAGGTTTTTACAGACTGGTGATAATAAGCATTAGTGATTGGCAATAAGAATGAATGTTGTTTTGTATGTATTTCCAGCCGCTCTCGATCCCGCCGCCGCACGCGGTCCCGCTCGCCGCGCTCCGGCTCGCGCTCCCGCAGCCGCTCCCGCTCGCGCTCGCGCTCCAAGGGCCGCTCCATGTCTCGCTCGAGGTCTAGGTCACCATCCAAAGAATCCAAGAAGTCCAACTAAACAACTTTTGACCACCTGAACAACTAGCTTTATTATTACCACTACTATTTCTTTTGTGTGTTAAGTGATACAGTTTTTGGATTCTTTGCTGAGGAAGACATTCCTTATTTATGTAAGGTATTAATTTTGTGATCAATAAAGTGACTTGCGAAATATATTTGTATTCTTTATTAAATTTAATCTTACATGTAAAGGTCCACCAAATTCGACCAAAGATTCGGTCAGAACATTTAAAAAATTGATCGAGATAAGAGGTGTGATACCGTGAAACTAGCCAACTCTGCCTCCCAGGTATCTGCCCAAAAACACATTTTAAGCAAATTCGTTAATGAAGATAAATGTATGACAGTTATAGTAACAAACACTACTATTTTTAGTAGAAAATAAGGTATATTTGTGACATAACTATATAACACACATATACTTAGGAATTTGAGCGAGTTTCTGTCAAATATAGGGTATATTTCTGCGGGTAAAAACTTGTTGATAAATGATTGCAAGTATAAAAAAAAAACAGAACACATGGACAAATGAGTAAGGCTCACAAAATTTGTACCAATCATAACACAACGTAACACTGAAACCTATTTATTATTTAGGTTTAGTTTAGTTTATACTTGTAATGAAAGCATTAGGATATAATTTGGAACAGTGTTGGTCGTAATTAATCACTTAATTAGGAACTGAATTACATGTTATTAAATTACTTGCAATGTCAATTACTTTAATGATTTGAAATTGCAGTTAAGTACTGTAAGTACCTACATTAATTGATAATTAAATTACATTCTTGCCGAAATACAAACGTAACCCAAACTGAGAATTTTCTATAGAGCAATCGTTTTATGCTGTTTGTTAAATTCAAGCAGTCGTTATCAGTTCAGAATTTGTAGGTGCCTACTGCTGGATGTGCTGACTATTGGTAGGTGCCAACTATTGGTAGGTGTCGACAACTGGTAGCTAAACTTGGTAGATGCCAACTATTGGTAGTTGTCGCACATTGGTAAATACAAACTATTGGTAGCTGCCCACTATTAGTGGTGATCGACTATTGCTAGGTACTAATTGTGTGATTCTAAATAGTAGTAATAGTAATAGTACACTTAATTGTACAAAAAGAAACATAAAACCAGAAATAACACATCATTTGTACAAAGTTAAGAGCTGTTAACGACGTCCATGATACATATCAGTACTTTATTTCTCTTTTCCATAAAAAAATTCATGACAAATTTTGTCCCCTATATTCTGTCCCCTATCTTGGTCATTTTGTACCTAAAAAAAATGTGTTTATGACTTTAATAATTGCAATTTTAATCCTGATCGCGATGCATTTGATTATAAACTAACAACCAACCCAATATTTTTTTTTATACTACGTCGGTGGCAAACAAGCATACGGCCCGCCTGATGGTAAGCAGTCTCCGTAGCCTATGTACGCCTGCAACTCCAGAGGAGTTACATGCGCGTTGCCGACCCTAAACCCGAGAGCTCCCAGAACCCAGAGCTCAACGAGGGGGGGTCGTTGAGCTCTGGCAACCTTACTCGCCGGCAGAAACACAACATTATGAGTAGGGTCTATTAGTGTTATTTGGCTGCTGTTTTCTGTAAGGTGGAGGTACTTCCCCAGTTGGGCTCTGCTCTAGATCTGGAATGACATCCACTGGCTGTGCCCTACCACACAAACCGAGATGACATTCACAATGCCCATACCTCTCTTATGGACGTAGTTTAAGGACGTACCCGGGTCCGTTTTGCTCTCCTTACCAGTAATTTTGATTATGATATCTGTAATTATCGCTACTGTTCAGTAAACATGGTATATACCCTGGTCAGTTTTATTTCAAAATGATTTATTTAAATTGTTTCATTTGTATGTTTACTATAATTTAATTTATTTAATTACGCACGTACCTCTCTAACACGACGTCCGAAGTGTTGATCAAAATCGATGGTAAAAATGCCTTCAACTCCGTAAATAGAGACACCCTGCTGACAGAAACAAAACATAACCTACCCGAAATTTACAACTATCTCCTTCTATCCTACGCAGATCCTACAAAATTATTATATCGCGAAAACGTGCTTTCTTCAGAAGTTGGCTGTCAACAGGGTGACCCGCTCGGGCCAGCCATATTCTCTTTGGCAATTAACCCTATTATAAAAAAACTAAATTCTAAATTTAACGTGTGGTACCTAGATGATGGAACCCTAGGAGGTGACGTAGATACTGTTTTATCCGATCTGTATACAATCAAGACAGAGTTTAGGAACATAGGTCTTGAATTAAATTTTAGCAAATGTGAACTGTACTTTCCAAATTCCATCCCTAATCACAATAATATTGAACAAAAATTCAACACCCTAACTCCGAACATAAAAATAGTTAATCGCGAATCACTTTGCCTCCTAGGTTCTCCTATTTTCGAAGACTCTTTTCCAAATTATATACAAAATTCAATTTCCAAATTCAAAAACTACTCAAACCGTCTCCTCGAAATAAGTCCGCATTACGCAATTTCAATACTTAAATTCTGCCTTTTTGTCCCTAAATTGACATACGTCATTCGGTGTAGCCCTATTTGGAAATTTGAAAATATTATTTTACCTTTAGATGATCTTATCAAGTCAACTTTGGAATCCATTCTTAACATTCAGCTCTGCGATCATTCCTGGACCCAAGCATCCCTACCCATCCGTCATGGTGGGCTAGGGATCAGAAAAATTTCTAGTGTATCCCTACCAGCTTTTTTGTCTTCACTCCACAGCTCCGCAAATCTCATAGGAAAAATCGTACGGGGTCTTCCCTCAAACTATGAGATTGCGGGCTTGGATGAAGCCAAGAAAGCTTGGTCAAGTGCTTGCCCGAGTAAGGATTTCCCAACTCATCCAAATTACCAAAGGAGCTGGGACGACATCATGTGCCAAATTTCAGTTACTTCCCTCCTAAGCCGTAGTACAGGTCGCGAACGGGCCAGGCTACTGGCTTCGGCGTCGAGGGAATCTGGTGACTGGCTCCGGGCGTATCCTTCACCAAACACTGGAACCTTCCTCACGCCGGACACCCTTCGCATCGCGACCTGTCTTCGGCTTGGAGTTCGCATCTGTGCTCCACACATGTGCCCCTGCGGTAGTGAGGTCGACGAATTAGGACACCACGGGTTATCCTGTCAAAAAAATGCTGGCCGCTTTTCCAGGCACGCCGCACTGAATGACATAATCCGCCGGTCTCTTGCATCCGTCAACGTGCCAGCTCTACTGGAGCCAACTGGCGTAGCCAGAGACGACGGCAAGAGACCGGACGGTATGTCCCTGATTCCCTGGAGTTTGGGAAGGGTGCTGGTGTGGGACGCAACCTGTGTAGACACACTAGCCCCTTCCCACCTCACCGGAACCAGTAACAGTGCGGGTGCCGCGGCTAAAGGGGCCGAAAAGCTTAAAATACAAAAGTACAGGGGTCTCGGCCCCGAATACATTTTTATGCCATTTGGGGTCGAGACGCTTGGCCCGTGGGGTCCTAATGCTCTACAACTTTTTAAAGAACTATCTAAAAGGCTGGTCGACTTCACAGGTGACCGAAGAGCTGGCAGCTTTCTCGCACAACGTATTAGCATCGCTATACAGCGGGGAAATGCTGCCAGCATCCTCGGCACCATGCCAAAGGGGCCAATTTTTTTTGACATATTTTAATTTTATTTAGTATTAGTTTTTAGTTTTAATTTAGTTTTATTTAATAGATAAGTTAGTTTATTTTTATAATGCCCAATTAAATGTATTTTGTTCTTAAATAAATTTGAATGTTCACTATAATTTGTACGTAGATTATATTCATACTTTATTTATACAGACAGATAGACAGACGGACGGACATGGCGAAACTATAAGGGTTCCTAGTTGACTACGGAACCCTAAAAACAAATAGGCAAATTTGCATAATCAGTACCTAATTAAAGTAAGTCTTGCGATAACTCAAAAACAGATGAACTGATCATGTCCGCTATAGTTTTCATTTAATGTATTTCATAAGCTCTACTTCCACGATTTTTTTACCTAACTTCACAAGTAAAGGAAGGTTTTGTTTGTACCCCAAAGTAAGTTTAAAAAATATTTGCCCTTTAACGTATGAAAAATACAGCAAAAAACATATTTTCGGCCATTAAACATTGGAAATGGACCAGCCAGCCAAACAGTGCCATGAACAGAAGCTATACACAACAGAAATGCGAATGCTTCGGTGGTCAGCGGGGGTGACACTCAAGGAGATACCTACATAACATATACATCGGAGGCAGCTTTAAACTCGCACCCATCACGGATAAAATATTTGAATCCCGACTGAGGTGGTATGGTCATTGTATAATGCGAAGGCCGGAAAACTACATGGTCAGAAAATGCCTATCCATGAATACTATAAAAAAAAAGAGGACGAGGGAGACCGCTTACCTCATGAACGAAAACCATTGAGAAGGATATGAATAGCCTTAACTTACGTAAGGAAGACGTTCAGAATAGGACTGCCGGGAAACAATAAGGAAAGCCGACCCCGTATAACGGTAAAAGGCGAGGAGGAAGAAGAAGGAAATGGAAATGAGCAAAAACGGGTAGGCAACATTGCCCACTCGATTTATTCAAAAGTATCGTATCGCTGAAGTTATTAACAGATTTTCAAGTAAGTACTTATAATAAAGACCCACAAAGGAGGTTAAATTGCAATGGTTTTGGAATGTTCAATTTGAGTTCTTTCAAATGATACCACTTGACCTAGTACCTAGCATTTGAAATTTTGTCCCCTCTATATATTATGTATTTATTTTCTATACCTAATTTCAATATGTCTGGGTTAGCGTTATTCATAACTATTACAAAACTCAAATCGATAACTCAAGTAGTTCTCGATATATGTGGGAGTCGTATCGCACCATAACGATTCCTTTTGTACCTTTTTGGTACGGAACCCTAAAAATATCGCGGCATTTTCGGCATTTGTTATGACATTGGGCTAGTTTCGCTAGTTTTTAGTTTGAATATTGACGATAGTACTTAAAGATTACTGCATCATTTTTGCATACGACGAGTACTAGTTGTAGTATTAGTTGTAGGTACAGATAAATTCTAGGTCAATAGGGTTGTTTCCAATTTTTTGAAACGCTCGTATTACGTTCTATGTTAACTAAAAGTTGCCCTAAAATTCAACTTTTATACTAAAAACGGCTTTAAATATGTTAAATTAACAAAATATATTTTGACAGATGCTTTCGCGCCCAAAACGCTCTTTGAAAATTGTGTGACGTCACAGTTTACGGTTTGACACATAACTATTACATACGCACGTAGAAGATACGAACTGTCAACTGACATTTGTCATTTGTTGTTTATCGCCTAACTGTCAACAGTGTCAATCCGAGAGTTGTGACGTCATCAGAATCTTCAATGACGTTTCGAGTTTGGTCACGTGACGTGTGCCAAAAGAAATTTTAAATTCAATATTTACAAAAATATGGTCATTACAGGGGGCCTACCGCGAAAACCGAAATTCGCAAATTGCGGGGATCTTTCTCTTTTACTCTCACTAACACGTAATTAGAGTGACAGAGAAAAATGCCCGCAATTGACGAATTTCGATTTTCCCGGTAGCCGCCCAGGTCCCCTAAAAGTAGTTTAATATGTTCTTATAATCCAAAACAATTTATTAGGATACAATTCTGCCCTAAGATTTGTAGATGGAAACAACAACAACCCTATTGTCGCCTTCACCCAACATCATTGTCATTGCAAACACACCTACATAGAATATTATGTATATGCAAATGCAGCTATAAAACTACGCCAGTCAACACCTTTAGTCTAGACATGTACGAAGCTGTCACAGGAGTCAGCAAACTTTTAGGAAAAACAGCCAGCTGCTGTAAAAATTGTACATTTCGATGTTAGTGCAAAAAGTATGTCATTAACTCACGAGTACCTATATATCTGTACTCGCTCATGTACACTCATGTTGGCTATGCACCCATGGCGCCTAGCCAACATGACAATCGTTTGCGCATGTTAGTGCGATAGAAAGACAGATAGTGTTTCGTTGTCGTATCGTAAACGATTGGCATGTTGGCCACACACTTGCTTGGTGCCTAGCCAAAATACCAATCTTTTGCGTATATTAGTGCGATAGAGAGACAGTAGTGTTTCGTTGTCGTATCGTAAACGATTCTCGCTAGCGAGAATGAGGGACCAAAAATGGACCAAACGTGTAATACTTTGGAAAGGGCCACATGGAAAAAAGAAAATCTGGCAGACCAAACACAAGATGGGTCGATGACGTCACCAACATCATGCCGCACAAATGGCAAGATGTAGCGCAGGACCGCTAAGAATGGCGGCGGCTGGGGGAGGCCTTTACTCGCGAAGAGGTCCACTAATCATAGTGCTAGTTAGTAGTTAAATTAAGTTAATAATAATAATAATAAATTAAGTATGTAAGCTAGAGATATATATTTATTAATCATTGTTATTAGAGTGGAATTAAAGGCTTTTTTATTTATTTATTTTATTATCGTAAACGATTGGCATGTTGGCTACGCACCCATGATACCTAGCCAAGAAGCCAATCGATTGTTCATATTAGTGCGATAGAGAGACAGATAGTGTTTCCTTGCCGTATCGTAAACGTTTGGCATGGTGGCTACGCACCCATGCTGCCTAGTCAAGATGCCAATCGTTTGCGCACATTAGTGCGATAGAGTTTCAGTTTTATTTGAAATCACGTTAGGGTTTGTATTATTATTTTTGACCCGAATGAAGTCCTTCCAGGTTCTCTGGATGGAGTCAGGAGTTGGTCACCAGGAGGCCTACCGCGAACCACGGTCGCGTGTTGCCTCTCTGTCGCACTTGTAAATTCGTACGTAAGTGTGATAGGGAGGTAACTCGTCGAACGTGGTTCGCGGTAGGCCCTCTGAACTCCTAATCTATTCATTATAATTCCATCGTGTTTGGGCTCAAAAGATTTGCCCTGACGAACACCATCGATCTAGATGAGGTCCAGGGTCTCATGACGGAGTCAGGAGTTGGTCACCAGAACTCCCCAGAACTCCTAATCTACTCATCATAACTCCATCGTGTTTGGGCTCAATAGATTTGCCCTGATGAGCACCATCAATCTAGATGAAGTCCAGGGTCTCATGATGGAGTCAGGAGTCGGTCACTAGAACTCCTAATCTACTCATTATAATTCCATCGTGTTTGAGCTCCATAGATTTGCCCTGACGAGCACCATCGACCTATCTTCGATCTATCTGTTTACGTCTGTTTACGTCTTTTTTATCGGACCGCAAACAAGTCGTAAAACTGCTTGCCGACGGCAAACCACTACAATCCAACGCAGGGTCTGTAAATATCGGTATTCCGCAGGGTTCTGCTCTTGGAAATACGTTATTTCTGCTCTTTATAAACGACCTGCCGTCGAATATTGCAGCTGGTTTGCCCGTATTGTTTGCGGACGATACAACCGTGTTAGTTAGTGCAGAATCTTACGACCAGCTAAGCCTAAAGATAAGTAATGCTTGTGCGCAGTTACAGACCTGGTTTTCAGCAAATGGGCTCATACTAAACTGTTCCAAGTCAAACGTAATGCTATTCTCTGGTCGGAAGATTCCACTGCCACCATGCATGGCCAGCAGTCCGATGCCAGTGTGCAATGAGAGTAGGTTCCTTGGGTTTATAGTTGACTGTAACCTTAACTGGAAGCACCATGTTGACAGTGTCTGTGATAGGTTGGGTAGTGCAGTCTTTGCGTTGCGAAAGATGAAGCCACTTATCTCGAAGGAAGCTCTAAAGCAGGTGTACTTTGCTCAATTCCATTCTATTATGTCGTACGGCACGCTCATTTGGGGTAACTCCACTGATGCCAGAAGAGTCCTCATAGTTCAGAAGAGAGCAATTCGTACACTTGCTGGAGTAAAACACAGACACCCATGCAAAGAACTTTTTATTTCGGAACGCATAATGACTCACTACTCACAACACCTCTTTGAACTAATAATATTTGTCAGAAATAATATTGCTCAATTTTCTCGTGTGGATTGTCCGGGAAAACAACTGCGTAACACAGGTCGTCTCAGAACAGTTCCTCGTCGCTTGGTGCTTTCAAAAAGGAACCCACGAATAATCGGACCTACTTATTTCGAGCACCTACCTGCCGAGATAAGAAACGAGCAATGCGACGAAATATTCAGACGTAAATTGAGAAACCTTTTGTTGGAAAACCCTCTGTACTCAGTAAATGAGTTCATGGAATTGACATTTTGATTCAGAAATTGTTTTTATTCTTATTGTTTTTATTTATTGACATTGTTTTCTTTATCATACAGATGATCCTTATTGGGAGATATTATTTCATTGTTTTTATATTGTTGTGTGTTGACGATTCTTATTGGGAGATATTATTTGTGTTCTTTTATTAATTTATCGTTTTTATTTTTATTGTTCTCGTATTTTCGTAAGTTTTGACATTGTACATTTATATTTTGGATTTTTGTAAGTATTTACCTACTTACTGTTTCTCTTATTTATTCTAATTGTATTGACAATCCTTATTGGAGCTATAATTTTATTTCATTAGTATTGTTATTATTTTCATTTTTATTATTTTATTTTGACGATCATGATAGAAATTCTTATATTTTTGACATCAATGCAAATTTATTATGTAATTGTCTTTCATGAAATAAATCATCTAATCTAATCTAATCTATCGAAATCTTTTGAGCCCAAACACGATGTAATTATAATGAGTAGATTAGGAGTTTTGGTGACCAACTCCTGACTCCATCATCAGACCCTGGACCTCATCTAGGTCGATGGTGTTCCTCAGGGCAAATCTTTTGAGCCCAAACACGATGGAGTTATGATGAGTAGATTAGGAGTTCTGGTGACCAACTCCTGACTCCATCATGAGACCCTGGACCTCATCTAGGTCGATGGTGTTCGTCAGGGCAAATCTTTTGAGCCCAAACACGATGGAGTTATGATGAGTAGATTAGGAGTTCTAGTGACCAACTCCTGACTCCATCATGAGACCCTGGACTTTATCTAGATTGATGGTGCTCGTCAGGGCAAATCTATTGAGCCCAAACGCGATGGAGTTATGATGAGTAGATTAGGAGTTCTGGTGACCAACTCCTGACTCCATCATGAGACCCTGAACCTCATTTAGATCGATGGTGCTCGTCAGGGCAAATCTATTGAGCCCAAACACGATGGAGTTATGATGAGTAGATTAGGAGTTCTGGTGACCAACTCCTGACTCCATCATGAGACCCTGAACCTCATTTAGATCGATGGTGCTCGTCAGGGCAAATCTATTGAGCCCAAACACGATGGGATTATAATGAGTAGATTAGGAGTTCTGGTGACCAACTCCTGACTCTATCATGAGAACTTGGACTTCATCCGGGTCAAAAATAATAATGCAAACCCTAACGTAATTTCAAGTAAAAATGCGTTTTTCAGAAAATCGCCGCCAAATAACACTAGACCCTACTCATAGTGTTGTGTTCCTGCCGGTGAGTAAGGTTGCCAGAGCTCAACGAGGGGGGGAGGGGGTTAGGGTCGGCAACGCTCATGTAACTCCTCTGGAGTTGCAGGCGTACATAGGCTACGGATACTGCTTACCATCAGGCGGGCCGTAAGCTTGTTTGCCACCGACGTAGTATAAAAAAAAGGACCACTGAAAATCCATCAATTAGTACGGTCGCCAAATCTCAAAAGCCCTCTAGAAACACGATTTAATTGACTCGGCTCGGCCTTACCCACAACCGGTATCAATGTGTTCGGACAGTTCTCCTGATCACCGTACATGCGGTAGTAAAGCGGAAAAATGGTGGAGGGGATAGTAATGACGTCACAAAGATGGCGGCCGGACCTATTCTTTTTGGCAGTGTATCTCGAAAACCACTTAACCGATTTTAATCATCGAGGTGTCAAATAATAGCTTATATTATGGAGATTATTTCCTTTTCTACAAACATTTACGTGAAACCTATAGGAAAAAAAATAATCACAAAAAACAGTTTTTTTAAAAAATTATTATTTTTTATTTTGTAAAAATCTCCGTAAATATTAGCATTTCGCAAATTTTGTATAATATAAAACATATTGCTTCATTATCAAGGAATATAATGAGCCTTAAAACATACAGATCGAGTAATAAACAATGAAGCTACACTCATTTATTTGCGCATGGGTAATGATAACTGGCTTTTACCGGTCGAAACTGTGGTGACTGTTACGAAACGTATTGAATGGAATTTATAGAGTATCGGTTTTAATTACTGAAATTATAATGACAATTATAAAAACCAGACACAATAATGTTACCTTACTTCGACGTTTAGTCTCTTTTTTCGTCTTAATCATAGGTAGGTACATATTTCTTTTTACTTAAAAAATTTATACTCAGCTCGGCCTTACCCACAACCGGTATCAATGTGTTCGGGCGTTTCTCCTGATCACCGTACATGCGGTAGTAAAGCGGAAAAATGGTGGGAGGGGATAGTAATGACGTCACAAAGATGGCGTCCGGACCTATTCTTTTTGGCGGTGTATCTCGAAAACCACTTAACCGATTGTATTCATCGAGGTGTCAACTAATAGCTTATATTATGAAGATTATTTCCTTTTTACAAACATTTACGTGAAACCTATAGGAAAATAATAATCACAAAAAACATTTTTTTTTATACATTTGGTTGGTAGGTTTGTCTTATGTTTTAAAGCAGTAAAATCTTGCAAGTCGAAACACAGTATAAATATACATTTTGTTGTCTAATCTAAAAGTATGATGTTCATTGTTTAAGACTGATTAGTGATTACTGAATTAAATAACATGCTATTTGTTATTTTTGTTTTATTTTTTAAATCAGGTATTAATTTATTCACTATGTATCACTATACAGGCAAAATGTGTATCATAGTTGGTCTGTAAGTACTTACTACTTGTGTCGAATATAGGTATAAGATGAAATTTTAACCACCAGCCATACTCTGCGCAGTGACTTTACAGGTCATACTGAACAACTTTTATTATGGGACCAATGCCGAATCACGCAAGAAAATTTGGATCTGGAATGACACCCACTGGCTGTGCCCTACCACACAAAGCGAGATGACATTCACAATGCCCATACCTCTCTTTTGGACGTAGTTTAAGGACGTACCCGGGTCCATGACGCATGCTCGCCACACCGCTGCTTAAAATAAGCTGACGCACCGTAAATTGAACTGCGTAAAAATCGCAAAAAATATTACACGGAGATCTTATGGCAGACACCGTACCGGTGACGTAAAAGACGCAACTGTTTTGCGAACAAAAAAGATTAGCGTGAAGCACGTCACTGCGATTCCGTACCGTCACCGTTTTTTAAACAGCGGTGTGGGGAGCATGCGTCAAAAACGGTACGCATACGACGCGTCACTGCGATTCCGTATCGTGACCGTTTTTTAAGCTGCGGTCTGGTCGCACCTTGTATTGTATTGTATTGTATTGTATTGTATTGTATTGTATTGTATTGTATTCGGGCGATTTTTCCGCTACTCGACGACTTGCGCCTATTTTGCGTGATATGTTGGGGGTGGGCTAGTCCTGCCAGCCCAGCTCCTCGAGGAATCCTATCAAACCTTTGATGTTGAGTAGGACCTCGGGGAGGTCTCTCGGAGATCCGAGATGTTTAGCCCTGTATGGAGTCACTCCGCTGCATTCCAGAGCACCACGTGAGAGGCTGTTTCTTCTGTCTCCATGCAACCTCGGCACAGGGGACTGTCTGTGACACCTGTTGTGAAAAGATGTTTGTTAAATAGTCCATGACCTGTTATGACACTGGTTACTATACTCAGTCGGACCTTCCCTAGTTGCAGGAGCGCCCTTGTGAGTTTTCCGTTGATGCCAGGCATGGCTTCTTTTGCCTGTCTGCATCCAGTCTGGTTCAGCCAGTGTTCTGTGTGTAGTTTCCCTGTACGTGCCAGCAGCATTGAGCGTACCTTGCTAAATGGTATCGGAAGAATCGGTTCCGGACCAATCGCCCCCGCATTCGATCCTTGCCTGGCAAGCTCGTCCGCAGCATCCATCGGGATCCACTGTGTCCCTTGATCCATTGTAGGGTGATCTTGTTATTATGACATACCTCCATTAGTCGTTCGTGGCATTCGTGTATAAGTTTGGATGTAACTATATGGCTTTTTAGAGCCATTAAGACTGCTCTACTGTCGGAGAGTATGCGGATGGAGGATCCTACTACCTTCCTTGCAGTGATGGCAGCCGCCGCGTTTATGATGCCCATGCACTCAGCTTGGAATACCGAGTTATGGGCTCCTAGCGGAGTGGTGATCGACATGTTCAGGTCTTCTGAGAAGGTTCCAGAGCCCGATCCGCTGTCTGTTTTGGACCCATCAGTGAAGATTCTCAGCTCCCGGGGATTGAGTCCTTCATGATTGTCGTCCTCATATAACTGTATTTTGTACCTTTTATCGAAGATAGCTTGTTTGTGAATCCGGTCCGTGCCTGACCTAAGCACTGGAAATTCGTCATACACCTTTTCCAGGCATTTTGTGTGAAGAGCTCCTGTGATGTTAGACCATATCTTGAGGGTTCGCAACCTTACCGCTGAGAGACTGGCCTCTTGCTGTATGTGTAGGTGCAGCGGTGGAAGGTTTAGCATGACCTCCATGGCTGCAGTCGGGGTAGACCTCGTGCAGCCAGTGGTGGCCGCGCATGCGAGCCTTTGAAGTCTTTGTAGTTTGTCTCGTACGTTGCCTAGGTTTGTTCTTGGCCACCAAACCAGAGCACCGTAACAGAGTAAGGGGCGGATTATCGTCTTATAGAGCCAGAGGGTAATTTTCGGGTTGAGTCCCCACCTCTTACCAATCATCCTTCTGCACTGCCAGAAGACAACTCCCGCCTTGTCTATCCGTTTGTTGATGTGGTTGTTCCAATTGAGTTTATTGTCGAGAGTTAGTCCTAAGTACTTAACTTCATCGGACAGCTGTAGCTCAGTTTGGAAAAGTGTTGGTCTGGTAAAGTTGGTCGCACCTTTATATGGGACAGTCAAAATTTTTTTCGCGATTTCGGAATTGGTCCCATAGTAAAAGTTGTTAAGTATGACCTATAAAGTCGCTGCGCAGAGTATGACTGGTGGTTAAAAGTTCACCCTGTATAAAATTTTTAAGTAAAAAGAAATATGTACCTACCTATGATTAAGACGAAAAAAGAGACTAAACGTCGAAGTAAGGTAACATTATTGTGTCTGGTTTTTATAATTTTAATTATAATTTCAGTAATTAAAACCGATACTCTATAAATTCCATTCAATACGTATCGTAACAGTCACCACAGTTTCGACCGGTAAAAGCCAGTTATCGTTACCCATGCGCAAACAAATGAGTGTAGCTTCATTGTTTATTACTCGATCTGTATGTTTTAAGGCTCATTATATTCCTTGATAATGAAGCAATATGTTTTATATTAAAAAAAATTTGCGAATTCCTAATATTTACGGAGATTTTTACAAAATAAAAAATAATAATTTTATAAAAAAACTGTTTTTTGTGATTATTTTTTTCCTATAGGTTTCACGTAAATGTTTGTAGAAAAGGAAATAATCTCCACAATATAAGCTATTATTTGACACCTCGATGATTAAAATCGGTTAAGTGGTTTTCGAGATACACCGCCAAAAAGAATAGGTCCGGCCGCCATCTTTGTGACGTCATTACTATCCCCTCCACCATTTTTCCGCTTTACTACCGCATGTACGGTGATCAGGAGAACTGTCCGAACACATTGATACCGGTTGTGGGTAAGGCCGAGCTGAGTCAATTAAATCTGGCCTCGGAGCGGCTTGGCGACCGTACTAAATAAGCGAGAGTCTGTTGTTAAGCATAGTGTAAAAAATGGAACTTCTCGGAACTCCGTCCGTAGCTGATTACGAACGCATCGAATGCCTTACAATCGAGCACAGGTCCGTCCTCTAAGTGAGACTACTGAGAGCGTGGCGTCGATGCTGCGTGATTTATAGGGTAAGTTGTTGATCAATGAAACACCAAAAGTTCAAACCTTCCTATCTCTGTTGTTTTTAAAGTTATGAGTATGATATTTCGTATGAACATAAACAATTTAGTTGGCTATCGTATGAAATTCTTAATTTCTACTTATCTTTAACAGCTTCTGTATTATAAACCTTTTTAAAAAAAATGAGTTTTGTTTCATTGTAAACTTATATGCATGTTTTCAATGAAACACTCCAATTTTTACAGTGAAACAAATGTAATAATTTTAGTCTACCTTGAAAAATCGTTAATAAACATTGAAACAGTGTTATAAATTCGTGACATTAATACATATAAGCTTTAAATCAATTAATGAGAAAGGAAAGGAGAAAATAGTGCTACCCTGAAATTGGTTATTTAAGAGGTTTCCGACATATGGAACGCTTATAAGATTGCCGAAATATATAAGAGCGAAAGATTTGTATCATTGTACACAACTAAAGTTTCATTGTGAATCGAGAATCTGGTCGGCGTGCACGGCATGATGCAAGAAAGGTACGCCTTTTATGTCCACGGAGCATGATTGCCAACTAGGTGGGCCCGGGAGGGTTTTGAGCATCTCCATGCTTGATATCATACACTTTCTGGCAACATAGTGTTTTATAAATATCGTGAAGTTTCATTGTGTACGACTGTTTTAATGTTAGACATGTGAGCTTAAACCTTGCCATCAATGAAACATTCAACATATAAACCATCCTATATCAGTCGTTGCTAAAGTTAAGTATCTTATATTATGTTGCCATAGGATAGACAAATTATCATAAACTTTCATGGTATTTTACTTCCACAAATTTCGCATAAATTCTTTAATTATTTAAAAAAATAATGGTTTTGTTTCATTGTATACTGGAACTTGGTGTTCAGTGAAACACCTGGACTGTTACAATGCCGTTTCATTGTCAACAAAAAATGGCATTGGTAATCAACAGTGAAACAATGCTATACGGCCAAGTAGGTTGATCATTTAGATAAAAGTGTAGAAAAAAAACAAAAGTAGAATGGTCAAAAACAAATTATGAAAGAAATGAAATTTCGGTTATTAATCGGTTTATGGATCCGCAAAACCGGTTATTAACCGAGCCCAAAAATCTCAGTTAACCGGTTTTCGGTTAATCCCTAGTTGGCAGCCAACGCTCTACTGCCCTCTACTGGTATAGGTTTTTAATAACCACTCTA
The DNA here is from genome assembly GCF_033807575.1 of Cydia pomonella. NCBI lineage: Eukaryota > Metazoa > Arthropoda > Insecta > Lepidoptera > Tortricidae > Cydia > Cydia pomonella. Next base: position 25,747,861 of record NC_084704.1, on the reverse strand, counting down.
TAAAACATTGACTACTCCGCCTTTTTCAAGGCAATGTATGTAGGTGGTTTCCAGATTATTGGCATAAAACGAATTTGACAAACAATTTTTGAACTGAACATATTCACAAAAACAACTTAAAAACCAATCTAAGATAATTTTGTAAAAATGGTAACCTATTGCAATTTATGACTATTGTAAAAATGGAAACCTGTTGCAATTTCTCACTCGGTCTACAATAAAACTACATAGCATACAATGGAACATGAGACCTGTTTCATTGTACACTACATACACATGTTTCATTGTGAGACAACGGGATGTTTATTCAAACAATTTAACAAAACTGCACCAAAGAGTGAACGATATTTAAAAATATTTAGCTCCAAATAAACTTTAATACACATAGAACACAACAAAAAATTGAATAACACCAAACTCGTTTCTATTTCTTGGTTAAAAATCGAGAAAAATAAATAAAACAACTTACTTTTGCCACACCAATTTATATTAACGCGCGCAGCAACGTGCTCTTTCCCCGAGGCGTGTTCGCGTATTTAGACCAATAGTGGGACCGGATTTTTGCCCTATAAGTTTCGATAATTCTAAAGAGTGAAAAGTGATGTTTATCTGGTATGGGACATATTTTTAAGCATATTTGTAATATATGAAGAAAATTTAGAACGAGCGTTAGATATAAATAAGGTATTTATGTATTTTTATTGATGAATTTTGAATATTGAATTAAAGTACAAAATTTAAGCATCGTCTTTTATAATATATATGAGGCTTTATGCTATCAAATTTTTAGAAAAAAAATCAACGTGCTACTTTGTCAAACTCAAATTAGCTTATTATTTTGTCAATATTGAATTAAAGTTTGAAAAATCCACAATATCATATCTAAATTCTTAAGTTAATAGGCAAGGCAAATATTAGAAGAATAGGATATGTGCTTTACAATTAATATGTGTTTTTTGTCCTGTAAGATCTAATATTGAATTAAAGTCCGTAGAGATAAGTCTATTACTATAAAATAATATATGTAGCCATTTTATGGAAAGTAAGAAATATCTGTGTGTAGCTTGCATTGTAATAGTAAAATCAACTTAAAAAGGCGCGAAATTCATAACCACGCCGCGCTGGTCCGTCAACATGTCGGCTCGGCGCGCGGGAGCCTATCGTAGCCGACCTAGTGAGCGATAGATACCTCGCCCCGCCCGCGCCCCCCGCTCAGCTTCGCAAGCGCTGTTTGTCTTTTCTTTTAAATCATTCATTTGTTTGTTTATCGTGCACATAAATTAGATGCGGACATTACATGAATTTAATTATAGAATAAAAGTTATTATGACTTCAAAATGAGTGAAAAATGTTTGATATGTGTACTGTACTGACTTAGTAACAGAGAAAAAACGAGGAATTGAGCAGCTAATAACCTCGAGCAAATAATCTTTCTTGGTGATGGGAAAGTTAAATATTTCTACGGGAAGGAGGAACTACGTTTCCATAAAAACTGTAGATTATACATTGAGTCGAAGGCTATACCGGCGTACAAAAGACTAATGGAGGTGGCATCAGAGGGCTTACCGCGAACCACGTTCGACGTGTTGCCTCCCTGTCATACTTACGTACGAATTTACAAGTGCGACAGAGAGGTAACACGTCGAACGTGGTTCGCGATAGGCCCTCAAATGTACAGCCAAGTGACGATGATGAAAATTACATTTTCAAAACTTTTGTCTTTTGTTACCATTGTGTTAGCCGCCTGTACTTACTTTCAACATATATTAGTAGTTTATGTTACTGCTACATAATAAAAGGCATTAAAATACACGAGTGTGGGCTTAGGAAACGAACGAAGTGAGTTTCTTAAAAAGATCACACGAGTGTTTTAATGCCTAATTATCTTATACCTTTAAACGAGCAATTCTTGTATATATATATTTCCGGGATCTCGGAAACGGCTCTAACGATTTTCCTGAAATTTGGTATATGGGGGTTTTTGGGGGTAAACAATCGATCTAGATTAGTCTTATGTTTGGGAAAACGCGTGTTTTCGAGTTTTCATGCGTTTTTCTTTCGACGTAGAATATGGTCGCTAATTTCGTGTTGCCGGCCACTGTCCGTCTGGTCCAGCGGGTTAAGACGCGGACTGCTAAACGAGTGTTACGGGTTCGAATCTCGCCTGGTGACTAACTTTTGTTTTTTTTATATGTTCAATTTTATATATAGTTTTTTAATTTTTATTGTTTTAGACAAGTTTAATTTAGTAAAAGAATGTAGTTAAGATTATCACTTATACACCACCATATTACAATAAATAGTTAGTTATAACCGAGCAAAGCTCGGTCGCCCAGGTACTGTATAGTTATTGCAGGTAGTTCGCAATCACATTTACAGTACATATGGGGCTACTTTATAGCACTAGTGCGAGAAGTAGCATATTATGTTACTGTGTCGAACATTTAAAGGGCCATATGTACTGTAAAACGTTGTACGATACATGTGCGAATAGGTAATTCGCAACTCGTGTCGATTTAAAACACTGCCTTCGGTCGTGTTTTAATTTATCGCCACTCGTTTCGAATTTCCTATTTTTCGCACTTGTATCGTAATGTACTATTTTAGCACAGGCATTATAAGAGAGGTATGGGCATTGTAAATGTCATCTGGCTCTGTGTGGTAGGGCACAGCACAGCGGATGTCATTCCAGATCTAGAGCAGAGCCCGACTGGGGAAGTACCTCCACCTTACAGAAAATCTCAGCCAAATAACACTAGACCCTACTCATAGTGTTGTGTTCCTGCCGGTGAGTAAGGTTGCCAGAGCTCAACGAGGGGTGGGAGGGTGTTAGGGTCGGCAACGCGCATGTAACTCCTCTGGAGTTGCAGGCGTACATAGGCTACGGATACTGCTTACCATCAGGCAGGCCGTATGCTTGTTTGCCACCGACGTAGTATAAAAAAAAATAAAAAAAAACACACAATTAAAATATTTCATACGACATGTGCTAATTATTTGTCTCAGTGTAAACAAAAATATATCATTATTATGATATCAATTTTCAAATTCAAAATGGCGGACATGTTTTATAACTTATTATAAGAAATTATGAGTAGTTTAAGACTTTAAAAAGCAAGAAATTGTTTCTTGCTTCTGTTTGTATATGTATCATGTAGTATTTGATGTTTTCATTATTTTTGAAAGTCCTCAGGGTGCCGATTACGAAAATGACATCCATTATGGAACCCAAGATGGCGGACATTCATTTTTCTTAAAAATCGGTATGGGTGTCATCTCCGAGGTTCTTCGAGGTTCCGATTACGAAAATGACGTCCATTTTGCAATACAAGATGGCGAACATAATTTTTTCTTAAAAATCAATATGGGTGTCATCTCCGAGGTTCCTCGGGGATCCGATTACGAAAATGACGTTCATTTTGAAATCCCAGATGGCAGAAATTATTTTTTCTTAAGTCGATATGGGTGTCATATCCGAGGTTCCTCGGGATTCCGATTACGAAAATGACGTCTATTTTGAAATCCAAGATGGCGGACATTAATTTTTCTTAAAAATCGATATGGGTGTCATCTCCGAGGTTCCTCGGGGTTCCGATTACGAAAATGACGTTCATTTTGAAATCCAAGATGGCGGACATTAATTTTTCTTAAAAATCGATATGGGTGTCATCTCCGAGGTTCCTCGGGGATCCGATTACGAAAATGACGTTCATTTTGAAATCCAAGATGGCGGAAATTATTTATTCTTAAAAGTCGATATGGGTGTCATATCCGAGGTTCCTCGGGATTCCGATTACGAAAATGACGTCTATTTTGAAATCCAAGATGGCGGACATTAATTTTTCTTAAAAATCGATATGGGTGTCATCTCCGAGGTTCCTCGGGGTTCCAATTACAAAAATGACGTCAATTTTGGCGGTTCTTGTTGGTGCAGAGTTCAAAAATAGAGACCATTTTAGAATTAAAGGTGGTTGATATCACGGCTACACACATCGACACCCATTTCAAAAAGTAGCGTCCGCCATATTTATTTTCAAAATAGATGCCATTTTTGAAATCCACACCCCTAAAAACCCAGAAAACAACACCCATGACGACTTTTTCAAAAAAGTGACGTCCGCCATCTTTATTTCCAAAATGGACGTCATTTGTAAAATTAGTACACATACATCATACAACATGAAAACTAAAAACATTTCCATCCTCTTTTGGGCAGTTGTGTAAGTCTGTGATAACCCTAGGTAGGTACGGAGACCTTGAGCGGTGTCGGCATTTACGCAAACATCAAAGGCGTCGGCCCACTGTTACTTTTTACACTGTGCTTTTAGTGTGTAAACGAAAACGTCACATGATATATCAAAAGAAAAGTTATTTTATCTTATACCTTTAAACGAGCAATTCTGGTATATATATATATATATATTATATAATTATATTTCTGTGATCTCGGAAACGGCTCTAACGATTTCGCTGAAATTTGGTATATAGGGGTTTTTGGGGGTATACAATCTATCTAGATTAGTCTTATGTTTGGGAAAACGCATGTTTTCGAGTTTTCATGCGTTTTTCTTTCGACGCAGAATATGGTCACTAATTTCGTGTTGCCGGCCACTGTCCGTCTGGTCCAGCGGGTTAAGACGCGGACTGCTAAACGAGTGTTACGGGTTCGAATCTCGCCCGGTGACTAACTTTTGTTTTTTTTTTATATGTTCAAGTTTATATATAATTTTTTAATTTTTATTGTTTTACACAAGTTTAATTTAGTAAAAAAAATGACCTATGTAATAAGAGAAATCGACAATAGATGGCGTTACTCTGTGACAAGTGCTGTAAGGTTAAAATCGATTGTAAATAATAATAATTGTCAGTTCACATTTTACTTTTTAAGTTTATGTAGATTATCACCACCATATTACAATAAATAGTTATAACCGAGCAAAGCTCGGTCGCCCAGGTACTATATTATTAACTGTACTAGGTTGCCTTTTTAACAAGTTGGTCCAGTCCATGGTTGCCTACATTTTATATAAAAATCGGTTAATCTAGGCGACCATTAACTGGACCAACTTTTTTAATACGGCAACTTTCAAATAAGCTTTCATTTGATATATCATACGATGAAATAACAAACAAAAAAACTATCCGTACGCAATCTTACAAGGCAACCTACTAGAAATGTATCACTGTGAATTTTGTCTTACATTTATTTCTTATCAGAAATAAATAACATGAGGGTGCATATACCTTATAACGTATCTCTATATAACTATCGGTTATCAATATTAGCATTAGCGGTTAACAACAACATTCCCCTTAAAACAAATAACTATCGCGAGGAAAATACCAAGTCCAAACATCTGAAAAAAATCGGGAAAGAAAAGCTGCAACTGGCTTTTAAAATGGTACAAGGAAGGGTGGTCATCTGTATGAGAATGTGTTTTTTTTGTCTCTATTTGACCCAATGGTTGACTGGTAGAGAATGCCTTTTGGCATTAAGTCCGCCATTTGTGTTTTTTTTGTTTGTGCAATAAAGTTCAAATAAATAAATAATATTCATGTAACGCGATAACGAATTCTACGTGAACGAAACCGCGGGCAATACCTATTATAGTAACAACAAAATAAAAAATTTCTATTGCTATTAATTTAAAACACGCTTTAGGAATTTTTTTGATGGACCGTAGACGCAGTCAAGGCCACCCCGCTCCCCACTACCGTTGTTCGCTGCCTCCTGCCACAGCGCGCGGCGCGCGCAAACTTGCCGCGCGTTTGAAACGTAACGTATTTATATAAGCAAGGAATGCATACATATCAGTAATGAGTGTCGCCGTGATTTTATATTTCTAAATTTTTGTTTAGTAACTGAGATCATTGTTGATGATCGATTATTATTAACTCTACAAACTTTAATTCAATATTAGCCATACTGCTTAACCTGAAATCAATATCTAGACAAGCACATTGTCTACATGTCTAACTTTTTACTAGAATACTAAGTTGATCGATAATATCGTAATTTTGCAATATCAGCAACTCTAATTCTATATTTACAAAATAACTCGTGTTTTTACGTTTACCAGAAAGCAGCTGTTCCAGATTTCTAAAAACTGAAAATTGTACATAAATTGAAGTGTTATTCGATATGCTAAAGTTTTCTGTAACTTTAATTCTATATTTACTTAGTTATTAGCAAAAATTAAAATATTTAAATATAACCGAAAGCTCAACCTTAAAATTTCTAACTTTTTACCAAAGTATTATTTAACATACTCGCAATGACATATCAAAAAAGAAAAAACTTTAATATTATCGAAACCCATTTTTGTTCAACCGCTGGTCTAATTGGGGAGGTGCGGGGGGTCCCTGAGCCCGTCCTTGCTTGATAGCTGGCACTAGCTGGTAACACCTAGTTTCCGAGATATTGCAAAGTTTCACTGTGTCCGTTTGTTTCAACCTAGGACAACTGACCCTACGTGTTTTAAAAAAATATAAATTTACGGCAATGTAGGTCCCATAGTTATGATTTTTTTTTTATAGGTTAACATAAAGTTACAGTTTGCTATAATATTATTTTTAAAGCAAAATATGCGTACAATTTGCGGAAAAAAAATATAATAAAACCCTGTTTTCGCCAAAAAAATGAAGAAAACTCGGAAGGTATTTTATCAGTTTTTTCAAATGAATCTTCGATTGTTAATCATTCCAGCAGGGCTAAGATGGTTGGCTATTTATCATTTGTGACCATGCCTGTCACGTTCTAACAACGATGTAAGTGCGAAAGTGACGGGCATAGTGACAAGCGATAAAATTGGAACCATGATGCCACTGCAGCCCCTCGTACGAGATATGTTGAATCAAATTGTAGTCATTCATGTACCAAATGATTCTAGTTTACAGCAAAATTGAAAACCGAAACGCCACATCTCACTGCAAAACTCATTAAAAAAGAGGTTTAAAAGAGAAAATGAAAATTTGAACTGTTGGAGCCGCTAGTTTAGGAAACGATTATTTAAGTACGTTTTTGAATAAATACTAAAAGTTAGTCGTAATCTTGAATGAAAAAGGAAGCATTTTACAAAATACGCTCGTCTGTAGGAATAATGTGATCTCAAATAATTGTCTGTAAATCTTTGTACTAGATTGTTATTTAGTTATAAGACTGCTGCGCCCTTGCAGGGTACATATTATGTAATTTTGTGTACTTAATATGATTGCAATAAATGCTTTGTCTTGTCTTGTCTTGTCTTATACCTTACTCATCAGGATTTATACAGTATACACTATTGGTTTCTAACAATCTAAAAACATGGGTAATAATTGCCTCGGTTTTCTCTCTCAGTCAACATAACAGTCCGAGTGTTGCCGTGGTTGTTTGAAAAGGTGGCTACACACGAATGTATGTGGTCGCCACACCACTTTTAAAGGAAACTAACATTAACACTCATCAATAAGTAGTCATAAATTGGAACAAGTGGAAAAGTAAAAAGCACTATTAGTTCGCGAAATCCAACTTTCCGCACGCTAAAACAGCTACGTAACACTTTTTGAGCAACTGTATTAAAAAAAAATTGTTTCAGTAATTTAGAAACTGGCCATTTGCAAGTCTGGACTATCTATATATGATCTATATGGATGATTTCTTTTTTCCGGTTCAACTTCAACCCCCACATACCGCGACCGACGTTGACGTAGACTCCACACTCGCACAACTTCACGGCGATTTCGCAGTTTGCTTCGCGGCAAGATGGCGCCGAAGCGTCAGCTGATCGGATTTAGTTAGCGGCAAGGCACTGATTCAAACTGGGAACTGTCAAATTGATTTTTGGTTGATCAAGTTCGCACCCAATAGCCAAGTAGCCGCCATAGAAGGTTATGACGGTTTACAGATTAACCGACTCGTGAACGAATCGCGGCGCGAAGCGATCGCGAGTGTGGAGTCTTGCAAGTTGGCGCTTCGCGTCTCCTTTGACGCGGGCTAAATACCGACAAAAAACGGGGAATAAGGCGCGAAGGCGTGAACAATATGCGAAATCGACGCGAGGGCCCTCCACACTCGCGTTCGCGGCTTCGCGCCTCACTTCGCGCACGAGTGTGGAGGGCCCTTTACCATGCAAACTTCTGCTTGTAACGCACTTCCGCCTCTTAACACTTTTTTTTAAGCTTTCCTCCACAGAAAACATATATTTTCTGTGGGTTCCATATTCGAAGCATTCACCTGTCCGTCCGTCTATTTGTTAGGTTAGAGGATTCTATCTCAAACATGGTAACTGTTCCTGTTACGGAAGTAGATAAAGGACAATATTCAAACTTGTTAACGGCCTTTAAAAAAATGATCAATTGAAGTAGCAAGCTCATGGACTATTTGTAGCGCTTAAGTATTAATACTTGGTATTACAAGCGCTACAGGTCACAACCTTTAAATTACCTGTGTAAACATAGGTGCATTACATTACAATATGTTAGGTACCTAAATGACGTGAGTTTGACTGACTTGATTTCTCATTATCATTTGCACTCAGTCGAAGCAGCAAGAGCGTCTTTATCTCATTTAATTTTGAAACCTATTAACTTCTCAAAGTTATGGAATTCCCCGATTTATATAGAAAAGTTGCATTCCTTTCCAAAAGGGACGCAAATAAAGCCTTAGCAGAATTCACCTTTAACAACAGATGGAAGGAAAATGCATCTATCATTGACATTGGAAGTGGAGACGGGAGCACGACTAAAACTATTTTGGAAAAGCATGCGACACCCAGTTATAGTAAAATAGTGGGCTGTGATATAAGTCCGCAGATGGTTAAATACGCGAACGAACATTTCAGGAGCGAACACATCGAGTTTATGCAATTGGATATTACAAAGCAATTGCCACTGTTCCTGAAAGACGCCTTTGATCATGCGTTTTCTTTTTATGTGTTTCAAAGGATCCAGCAACAGGAGTAAGTTAAGATTCTATCTCTTTTTCATAACTTAGGGGCCATCCATTAATTACGTTACATGTTTAGGGATGGGAGGGGGTCAAGAAAATGTGACAGTGAAATGTTGTAACAAGGGAGAGGGGGGAGTCACAAACTTTGTGACATCACTTTGTAACCGAAAAAATATTTTTATAAGTATTATTTATTCACTGTACAGTTAAATGATAAGTTTTTAAAATGAAAATCGTTTTCATTCGTGTAATTATCTTTCCTAAATTGTTTTTTTGTTATTAAATTACTAATATATCTTTTATATCAAAAATATTTTTTGTGTATAAATGTTCTTTTCAAATGTTTTACAATAAAATTACAACTAAAAATTTAGACAAACAAACCGCTCCCTCCCGTCTCCGGTGCGAAGGTGCCCATGATGCTCGCAGCATTTTCACGCTGGATTACCATGGACAGCCTTTGCACAAGGAACGACTCGGAGCGGGTACCCTCCCCTTCTGTCTGAGACGACGGCCTAGCTCGCGTGTAAAACGCTTCTACCGCCGCCGTTTCTACCGCGAAAGTTGCCTACCCTGGGCAAATTCCAACCCAGAGGGTAAACTAGGCCTTGTTGGGATTAATCCGATTTCCTCACGATGTTTTCCTTCACCGAAAAGCGACTGGTAAATATCAAATGATATTTTGTACATAAGTTCCGAAAAACTCATGTGACGTAATTAATGGATGATCCCTTACTATGCTCAAGGGAGGTAGGAAGGGAAGGACAAATTGCAAGGTTTAAAAGAAGTTTAAGTTTGGATTATTTTTGATGCATGTTTGTGTCGTGTGTTCCAGTAGAAGGCAGTAAGGTAAAGGTCAAGTCAATGTAATATACATTAATATGGCAACGTCAAATAAGTTTTTACTTTGAGATGATTCAATCATAAAAAAGAAAATTGAGATGTCTGTAATGTAATAGTTAGGTAGGTATATACTATATAGGTAATTACTTAAATATAAGCAGTGTTTTTAATGTACAGTCAGATGCAGAGAGAGGTGACCCCCCCTGCATACATCAGTTTATGGGGGTCACCTCTCTCTCTGCATCTGTACATATACCTACTTGCATTTCTTAAGAGTGAAGGAGGTTTTTTCTTTATACATTAATAACAATCTTGTTCGTTTCTAGGGCCGCTTTCTCGTTCATCTATAATTCCTTAAAAGATGGAGGTAGCTGCCTGCTTATCTTTCTCGGGCGATACCCCGTTTACGATGTATATCGCACACTCGCTCGCAAGGCGAAGTGGGCTGAAGACCTTAAAGATGTTGAGACCTTCACGTCACCCTATCACGATTCTCCGGTAATATTATTTAGTAGTAAAGTAGTTACCTACATTTTGAAAACATAATTCTAAGATCCAGGATAACTAGTTTTCAAGTAAACAAGAAACAAAAAACTATAGCCGTCATCGAAAAACACAAGTACCTACCTGCTTAATTACTACCAATTTATAGTAGTTATTTGTACAACAAAAGAGCAAAGTTTGTTTTTGATGCGAGTGTTAAATTTGAGTCCCGAGATGGCGAAAGCACCACGAGCGTAGCGAGTGATTCTTATTTGGAAGCTTGAGCGTAGCAAGGGACTCCATAAGGCACAAAGTGAAAGAGAAGTTGTCGTTGAAGAGTTTCGTTCTGGTCATCATCAGCAGTTTCACTTTTTTATCAAATGTATTTTTTATGAAAATACAAAAATAACTATATGTTGCACATGGATCCAATTATCAGTACTGAGTTTTGACAAAAATGGGACTAATCTGTTTGTAAAAACTTTCAATCAGATAAAAAAATTCAAAATCGGTCGAGTAATTAAGAGAGTTATGAAGTAACAATAGTACATTATGAAAAACGAGGCGATATTGTGCGCGCGCCGAGCTGTAAGCGAGCGCGCAATAAGAAAGCCGATGTGGGTAATGACCAATGCACACGCGTTTCATACGACGTTTTTCAACACACTTGCGAGGAACAAACAAAACTTATAAATTATTATTTTTGTCAAAACAGTAAAAGTACAGTTTTCAAAATGGTGACTTACAGTTTTAACATCGAATAATTGCACCAAAGCTTGCTGGGCTTGTAGGGACTTATTCGCCAGTTCATTGAAGTAAGCTAACAACACGTTTTCTAAGAAAGACTGGGCGTTTTTGCTGATTTTCCATTGTATAAAAGCTTCATATGTATGCCGCCAATTATTTTCCACCCGATTTTGACGGTAAAAGGCTCTCGTTCTCGGCTCTTGCCTCTATTAGTATTACTGGCAGCGTCAATTTTATGTGTTCTTCATTTTCAATGCTTGAAATAGTACATTGTGCAACGAGGGGGATAGGTGAAATTTTGGACACGAGGGTGATTATTCCCGACAGCCGCAGGCTGGAGGGAATTAAAGTCCCGAGTTTGCAATATTCTTACCCGCGGAGTTACACACAATGTTTTTCATCACACTTGCGAAGAAAAAACTAAATTTTAAACGAAATAATTCTTAAATACGGTGACATATCAAACATACGTCCGCCATTTTGTAATTTCTTGACAGGTTAGCATCGAGGGCACAGACCTATTCGGCATTCAGCCACCGTTAATAAATATGGAAAAATATTTTAAACGGCTGTTAAATTAATCGAATTATTTAATTTTAAACATAAACAAAAATATAAATTATAAACGTCAGTATTTCAAAAGTAAAACTTATTTATGCTACTTGGTTTGTATAAAAAAGTGACATAATAAAATAATAAGCTATAACTCCCTAGGGAGTTATAGCTTTTTATCACAATCCATAACTCCCGCGGGAACAAAATAGGCCTTTGTCCTTCAGTACACCTGCATGAAATAAGAACTTTTTCGAGCAAGTGTGATGAAAATGTCATTTTCGTCAATATATAAACTAAAAACATGCAAAACTATTCCAATTTTGTGACAAATACGGAAAATGACTGGCGCGTTATTTTTTTTACGCACGATTCCAATGCGCGGGCAAGGCAAAGGCGCGAACGAAATCGACAAACAGCCAATTAAAAAAATGTATAAAGATAATATTTTCGTATTTCTATTCGACGGATCTCCATCCGTCTCGATGTGTGATCTCTATCAAATCGATAAAATGGTATGTTTATTTATTAATGTAATTTACGAGATAATTTAATCTATAAATTATGTTTGGTGTGATAAAACCTCTTTGAACTAACATTTGGAACCTAATAGTTGGTTAAAAAATGTATTACTTGACCAAATTAAGAAGGTTCCGTTTCCATGCATATTATTAGCAATCATGCAGTTACCTTCTTAACTCAGTCGGATAATATAATGAAAACGCACAAGTGTTATAATATGTATACTGAAAAAGCACGCGTGTTTAATATCTAGGATTATGACCCAAAAATCGGTGGAATAAAAACGTCGTTTTGAGCAAGTGTGTTGAAAGCATAAAAAATAACAACCGAGTTATGAAAACTCATTTTAATATTTTTTAATCGGTTAAAAAATACCTACAGTATGAATGAAAAGTCCCGCTAAATTCAGCCCCCGGTACACTACCTACAGTACCATTCCGTTTCTCCCATACCCATACTCTTCCGCCTTAACACGGTATGTAGTTACTTATAGATATTAAGTAAGTATGTAGTATTGAAAATATTACTACATAATTACAATTTTAGGTGCCTATATGCATAAATATTCTTGAATAACCAATGTTAACTAATATTTTTGTTTAAAGGACCCCAAGAACGATGTGAGAAATATAATGGTTTCAATCGGCTTCAAAGAAATAGAAGTGAATGTATTTGATAACACGCATACATATAACGATGCAAATACTTTCAAATGTAAGTACTTATTTGCAATCTGATACAAAGCCAACCATCGACTGGCAAACATAATATCACAATCTGGTGCCCATGACGGAAGGGAGCATGCAGCCTTAGAGCCCGCACTGCGGATGAGTTTTTTTAATACAGTTGCTCAAAAAGTGTTACTTTACGTAGCTGTTTAGCGTGCGGAAAGTTGGATTTCGCGAACTAGTGCTTTTTACTTTTCCACTTGTTCCAATTCATAACTACTTATTGATGACTTGATGAGTGTTAATGTTAGTTTCCTTTAAAAGTCGTAATCAACATAAAAACCTACTGTTAATGTAAAAATAATAAATATAAGCATATTTCATATTTTATTACTTACCTCTTCATCATTATAACACGTTTATTTTTTAATATTGAATATTGAAAAACCGTTCTTATTAAGTTGTCTGAATGGAACGGAATAGCTGCCGACACTCCTCTCAAAGCAGAGGCGTATTTCTTACTGCAAGAATGTTTTAAGTTTCCAAAGGCAACATTCGATATTGTTTTCATACAATTTAAATATACGATACACAAATAATCGTAAACAACGATACCTAGGTAATAATAGTATAATATTTTATATTTACAATTGTTTCTGTCTTACGAGTAGAACATGCATAAAAAAAACTACTTGTTGTTTTTCTTATTTTTTCGCAACTGTATTAAAAAACGTCGTTCGATACACGTGCGGAAATGTCATTGATACTTTCCGCACTAGCATCGAAATGTACTATTATGTGCTAAAGTGCGTGTAATTGGGACAGCCAATTCCTTTTATGTGGCCATGAAAAGTAAGAGCGACGTCGAAGGTTACAGCCAGGTCTTTGACAGTTGTTAACTTGTTACGCGAACTATGACTTCTGACCCAAGTACATACTGTACAATTAGAGGTTTTGGCGAGCGAGTGTAGGCCATAGAGGCCATAACGCAACATTTGGAAACGTTGAAATACAGTTTATTTTATTAGCTAATCGCTACACTCCAACACTCCATTGCAAATGCACTCATAATGTGAACCGGCACTGGAATATAATGTCACGTATTGCCAATTTTTTAAATTCGCGAATAAGTCACGCACGCGAAGCGGCGCGGCGCGGGTGAATTCAATCCTTTGATACCTCTGGAAGTGTCCTACGTGGGCGATCTCCGAATGCCTTTGGGCCGCCGCGCCGCGCCGCGCCGTGTCGCATTCGCGAGTCATCGCCCACGTAAGCCGCACTGTTAGACCTCTGCTGGCGGATTCGGGTTCCATAGCACCAGCGAATATTGAACGGAGATCGAGTTATTTTGAAGTAGGTCTCAGTTCCATTCATTTAGTTCGACGCTTAGACCCCTTATCAAAATAACTCAACTTTCGTTCAAAAGATGGCGCTGACCATTGAATGAACGCTAATACTTTGTATAGATAATATAGACACTGTCAGTCTTCTGTAGGTACATATTAGCATTTAGTACGACTCTCATGTTTATCTAAGGAGAATGAAATATACTTGTATAATATAATATAAGTTAGTATATAAGTTGAAGTGATTTCCAATCATTCCAATATTTTTTGATTTGTACTCACGCAAAAAAAAAGATAAAATATACTGATTTCTGTTTTAAATTTAATTTCAGGCTTGGTTAAGGCTGTTAACCCCTTTAGTACTCTGAACGAAAGATGGGAAGAATTTATGAAAGACTACTTTGAGGTGGCACCAAACGCTATAAAAATGGACTACCAACTGATTGTAGCCTACGGCATAAAATAATTACGTGCACGTTAAGGCGCTACGCGCCGTTTTTGTCGAAAACCTGTTACTTTTCAGATGCTATTTCTTCTAAATGGGTCAACAAACAATTATGGAAAAAAAATCTATATATATGTTTTTTCCATAATTTTTTATATATATAGAATCTTTATTTCGAACTATGTAAGTCCATAGATTGTAAGTAATACAACAATCGCAACATCTGACTTTTTTCCTAAAATTTCTAGTTTCAGCGTAAAATAAATAATAATACAGGCCATTTTGCGGCTAACTTTGCTTATTTCTACTATACGGCTAAATCGATTAAAATTATTTTTAAACAAATCAAAGATGTTTTAAATTATGATACTAATGAGCTGCAATGTAACTTAATCAATTATCTTCATACACACAACAACGCCCTGACAACGCCGCATTCCTTGCAACTTCATTGTTGTAGGTGGCGTAGTGTAGGTACGAGTATTATTCTTGCATTTTAACTGTCACTCACTTACTATATACCTCAATGCACTCACTACTATTCTAAACCAGAAATCGGCGTTGTAGTGTAGGAAATGAAGTGAGGTGTGTGTAGTAGTGTAAGATATAGATATACATAAGTTGACGATGTATGTTGAGTTAGTTACAATACAGACGCTCGCGAGTAAGCACTTGTGTTTGATTTCACCTCTCAGCCCCATACATGCCACATGGCGACCGTGACCTCGAGCGCGGGCTCCGCCGGGCCGCACGATGTTAGTGTCAGCGTTTTCGCCGCCTCAGTGTTAGCGTGATTATTACAATATAGGCTGCGTAAGCGACAGTACTGCAGACTATTAATACGATTATGGACAATTTTCGTGTAGAAAAAATACAGTAACTCAGGCGTGATGGGGCAAGGATACAGCAAGCAGGAGGAGAAAGAGGTTGTGATCACCCAGAATGCGGTTGGATCGAATGATGCGACGGGCACGAGCGAGCATCACACAAAGGTCAATAACATCCTTATAAGCGTTCTTTTCGTCGTACTCGCCCTCATCGGTTGCTGCGTCCTGTACAAGTTTTTCAAGAAGGCACAGCAAAAATACATACACAAAGAAGTCAGGAGAGAAGTTTGGGCACGATTGCAAGCTAGGCTGTCCATGAGGAAGTCAGTTCCGGCCAAGGACGACGAGGAGGAAGGCGCATAAGCGGTGGATGAAAGCGCGGCGTTCTACGTATAGTGTGTGTGTGAAGTGAAAAGTGTCGGGAGTGAAAAGCGTCGGAAATGTTAAGGGTATGAATTTAGAATTACAGACTATATATAATAAGTTAGAAAATATACGCATATACCTACGAAAATTAGGCGAGGCTAGAAGGCAACTAAAACAAGGTCAGGAAAAAATTGACAATGCACAGTTGATATATGAGGACTACCGATCTTTAATCACTTCTGTTAATTTAGATGATCTGTCTGAGTCCGAGGAGTGTTATATTTTAGAATTATTATGTGAAAAAATAGATAAGGCTTATAATAAAATTTTACAATATAAAGTTTTAGAGTGTGTAACCGAAAAACCAATTAAAATGGAGAAAAAATTCGAAATAAAAGAAGCGAACAGCTTAATACCTATTTTGGACGGCAAGGAGGAGACCGTGGAAAAAATGATCTCCGGTATTGAAATGCTAGACAGTATATTGAACGAAAATTGCGAGAAAAAATTACTAATTTCATTTGTCCTTAAAACAAGAATTAATAAAATTGCGCAACTAAAACTTAAATCGAGTTATGAAACTGTTGTCGATTTAGTGACTGATCTACAAAAATATTTGTTGCCGAAGAAATCCGCAGTCTCTTTACTTGAACAATTAAATAACATAACACAGCGCGATATGTCTATTACTCAATATGGTGATAAGATCGAGGAGTTGTTCATTGGCCTAACGATAGCGCAAGCCGACGGGAAGCCCGAGGCGCGCGATGTCCTTAGACCAATCAACGAGTCCTTAGCTATAAAGAAATTCACGGACGGTTTGAGGAACCGCCGTCTTAGTACCATTTTAGCAGCCCGAGAATACACAGAATTAAAAGAAGCTGTCAGAGCTGCCCAAGACGAGGAGCTGGCGCGACCCCAGCCCGAGCCAGTAGTCATGAACATGAACTACGGCTACAGAGGAGGTTTCCAGCAGCCACAGCGCTACGGCTGGCGTGGGCGCGGGCCCACCAGCTACCAACCCAATCGAGCCAGAGCCTACCACAGCCCATGGATACCACGCTATTCCACTAATAGAGGTACTGTACCTAGTAATAATTTTCACAGGGGCCGTGGACAACGTACGAATTTTAGGGGACATCCCAGTACTCGCAGGAGTCGTGGACACCGCGGAAACGTGTATACATATACACACGAGCCGCAGACCCCTCATAGTTCGACAAGTGACGAGACAGACAGAGTTCAGTTTTTTCGAGCATAAAGTTTTAACTATATGTGACGGATTAGACTATGTAAATTTTACTGTAGGTGGAAAAAATCTTATTCTTATGATTGACAATGGCGCAAGTATATCAATTTTACAACAAAGTAACGTTCCCACAGAATCGCAGATATATGAGAAGGGTACTATTATATCAGGAGTAGGTGGCAGTATTACTAGTAAACAAGTGGCGGACGTGACTTTACATGACGGAAATACGATACAGATTAGGCATAGGTTTCACGTTTTGCAAGATCAGGATATGCCGTGTCATGCGGACGGAGTACTTGGTTTAGACTTCATGCGAACTTATAATGCGATCATAGACTTAACAAAGGACGAGCTTACTTTGCATTATGGAAATCAAAGGTGTGTGTTACGAATACAAAGAAGTAATGAAAACGAAACTTGTTTATCTTTGCCAGCGAGAAGTGAGTCTATACATTTAATTAGAGTAAAATCATTCGATTTAGGAAAGGATTACGTTATAAACTCCGAAAAATTGGCCGAAAATGTATTTTTGGCGGGAAGTATAAGTAGAGTTAAGCAAAGTAGAATACCAGTGCGAATTTTAAATACAAGTGACGAAAACATAAAATTACCTATTTTTGAACCTACTTTAGATAATTTGAGTGATTATAACATTTGCAACTTTCAAAAATGCGACAACGGAGTAGAAAGGGTTAAAAGGTTATTGTCGTCTTTAAAGTTAAATCATTTAAATGACGAAGACAGAAAACTTATAGAGTCAATATGTGCCAAATACGCCGATGTTTTTTATTTAGATGGGGATAAATTAGGAACTACGAATGTATCGACCCAAAGTATCACTGTGAAACCGGACACGAAACCCATATATACGAAACCGTATAGGTTGCCAGCGTCGATGAAATCGGAGGTTAATAGGCAGGTCGATCAAATGATTAAAGACGATATAATCGAAGAATCTAAAAGCGATTGGAATAGTCCGATACTATTAGTACCGAAAAAGTCTGACAACAATACAAAGAAATGGCGTTTAGTCATCGACTACCGAAAAGTAAACAATGTTATCCAGGACGATAAATTTCCACTGCCAAATATTACCGATATTTTAGATTCTCTGTCGGGTGCAATATATTTTAGCCATCTTGATTTACAGCAGTCTTATTATCAAACAGCATTGGACGAAGACAGTAGGAATATAACTTCGTTTTCATCAGGTCAAGGTCAATTCCGTATGAAAAGGCTCCCAATCGGCCTCAAAATCAGTGCCAGTGCATTTTCCCGGGTAATGTCAATAGCAATGTCAGGACTTTCATATGAAAAGTGTTTTATTTACATGGACGATCTAGTTGTTTTCGGCAGAAACATGGACCAACACAATAGAAACTTAATCGACGTATTAGAAAGATTACGTAAGGTCAACTTGAGAGTAAACCCACAAAAATGTGATTTTCTGAAAAAACAACTACTTTATTTAGGGCATGTAGTATCAGCGGAAGGCGTGTTACCAGATCCGCAAAAAACTAAAGTTTTAGAGAATTACCCAACACCAACAAACAGTGATGAAGTTAGGAGATTCGTAGCCTTTTGCAACTACTATAGGAAATTTATTCCAAATTTCGCAGAAATAACATTACCATTGAACAAATTATGTAGGAAAAATATACCATTTCAATGGACAGAGGAATGCCAAAATTCGTTTAATAAATTAAAAGAGAAACTCATTACTCCCCCTATCTTACAATACCCAGATTTTTCATCAGAAAATGAGTACATTTTGAAAACAGATGCATCCTCAAGGTCAATCGGTTCGGTACTATGTAACAAAGATCAGAGACCTATAGCTTATGCTAGTAGACCCTTGAATAAAGCCGAGTTAAATTACCCTGTCATTCAAAAGGAGCTTTTAGCAATCGTCTGGAGTGTACGCTATTTTAGACCTTATTTATTTGGAAAACAGTTCACAATAATGACGGACCACAGACCACTCTTATACCTTTTCAGCATGAAGGATCCGTCAAGTAGATTAATTAAATTTAGATTGCAATTAGAGGAATATGACTATAAAATAGTATATATAAAAGGAAGTTCGAACGTAGTGGCAGACGCGTTAAGTAGAATTTCAATTTCGTCCGACGAATTAAAAAGTATGAGCGAACAAGTTACAGTTATGACAAGGAAACAGAGTAAAAAGTTGAGGCAAGAGGAGGAGTTGTGTGACGAGAGTGTAGGAGATCTTAGTATACCCGAGAATTCAAGGTCTGATCAGCCGAGAATTGCGGAAATATTAAGAAAACCTAATGACTCAATAGAAATGTTGTTTGAATCAGAACACGAGTTAAGAAAATTAAGAAAAAATAAGTTAATAACTAGAGAAAAAGATTGTTTCGCGTACGCAAGGGATAAAAAACGTCTCTACATAAACCTTAACTATATGTCTCATTTCACGCGAGCCGTATTTGTGAATATGTTGAGTGATTTCTGTAGAAATATAAATATAGACGAGTTATGTATGATAAAAAATGATAAAAACGCGTTATTTATAAAAACATTGTTAAATGAAATAAAAACGATGAAAGACTGGTCCGGACCGCGAATAAAAATCCTAGGAAATATAATCCGAATAGATGACAAAGACGAGAGACGAGTTATCATTAACGACTATCATTTACTACCAACCAGCGGACATGCCGGCGTTCGCCGAATGGTTAGTAACATCAAGTCTAAATATTATTGGTCAACTTTAGAGAGTGACGTCAGAGACTTCGTGAAAAAATGCAGTAAATGTCAAGTAACAAAGTACTCTAAAAATATACGACAACCTATGGTTATCACGACAACAGCGTCGTCAGCATTCGAGAAAATATACCTCGACTTGCTTGGACCGCTAGACACCGATACGGAAGGTAATAAGTACATCTTAACGTTGCAATGCGAGCTAACGAAATACATTGAAGCTTACCCATTGCAACGCAAGGATGCGATTAGCGTAGCAAAAACTCTAGTTAGTAATTTTATATTAAGATACGGTATTCCAGGTATGATATCAACGGACCGAGGTACCGAGTTTATGTCATCCACTATGGAAGAAGTATGTAAGTTACTAAAAATAAATAAGATTAATTCGACCGCTTATCACCACCAATCGATAGGTGCTTTGGAAAATATGCACAAACATTTAGCCGCTTTTATGAGAATTCAGTGCGATGGTCACCCGGACACATGGAGCGATTGGCTACCGTTCTGGTGCTTTGCATACAATACAACAGTACATTCAATTACAAAGTATACCCCATTTGAATTGGTTTTCGGAAAGAAATGTCAAATCCCTAGTAATCTGATTAAAACTGTACAACCACTGTATAATCCCGATAATTATGCTCTAGAATTAAAATACAGACTACAAATAGCTCATAAGGATGCCAAGGAAAATTTGTTAAAATCTAAGGAATTACGAAAACAATATTATGATAAGTTATCTAACTCAGTGACTTATAAAAAAGATGATCTAGTTTTGATTAAGTCAGAAACTGGAAAAAAAATTGATAATCTTTTTAAAGGACCTTTTAAAGTGATTGAGGACGATGGAGTAAATGTTAAGTTAGAAATAGATGGTAAGATCGATCTTGTCCATAAAAATAGGACTAAGATTTTTAACCAGTGACTCATGTGTCACTGCTCTTTTTTTTGTCATGTTGTGTTAACATTAATAGTTTGACTTTATGTAAACATATTTCATAATTGTGTTTTGTTGTACTATCAATATGTTTAGATTTCTTTAAATAAAACAAAATGTTTGATAGTGTATACATAGTTTTATATAAAAAAAAAATTAATTTACATCAATTTTTTTTTCTCAACAACCCCCCAGATGAGGTGTGTGTAGTAGTGTAAGATATAGATATACATAAGTTGACGATGTATGTTGAGTTAGTTACAATACAGACGCTCGCGAGTAAGCACTTGTGTTTGATTTCACCTCTCAGCCCCATACATGCCACAGAAGCAAGTTGTTGTATGGAGACCCATGCATTAATTTCTCAGTCGATGAAATTTTGCTTGGTTATTGTATAGTATGAGACGAAACTAACATATATATATCAAAAAAAAAACACTCCTAAGTTAGGTATGTATACGTAAAAATATAAATCTGTTTATATGTTTAACCGAGTAATTCCTCTGTCCAAAACTATGTCACCAAATAAGTTATTTGTATCAGTATGTAATACTAGAAAAAAATCTAAAATTTTTGTCAAACATGAGATTTTTTTAATGATAATTCCTTTTTTTGATGCTCATTTTCATCGGAAAATTGCTCCGTCATTTTTTTCTTCTTATATGATCTTAGAATATAATTTGGCGTAGACAAAGTCAAAGTCAAAGTCAAAATATTCTTTATTCAAATAGGCCTAGCAACAACCACTTTTAAATCGTCAAATTTTACAACTATCATCTTAATCTTAGTGGGTAAGAAAATCCAAAAAAAAATACATACCCAAATTTATGTATTTTAGAACTATCAAAAACTGGGAGTGGAAAATTTCTTAGCCTGTATTCTTTTTAAATATATACTAAGTAGTCACGTATATATTTAGTATACACTTAAATTCAAAATATCCAAAAGATATATCATCCAGAACACCGAAATTCTTGAAGCGAAGATAAATCCATCCCGCGGTTACGCAATAATGTATCGTCTTCCTTTAGCAGTTAAGTGCAGATTAGTGTCCTTGTGCTACTAGTACGACCCGACCGCGTGACCCGCAGCCCGCACTTAAGAAAGGAGTTGTCGTTGTCACTGGTGTGTAAGTCTTTACACTACTTTTTTGCGTTTTCTTTGTACCGAATAATATATATATATTTTATATAACTTTGATTAGAATAATATCACGCTAAAGACGTTAATAACAACCGACGTCAAAAACAACTAGGTTCTAGAATGTTTGCCACGTAATAAAGATTATTACCTACTTATCGTATGCTTATCGTTAATAAATTGCCATATCTTAAAACTTAACCGTCGAGATCATTAAAACTACTAAACCAGTTTTGATGAAACTTGCACTATAAGCTGAAAGATACTTCATCATCATTATCGTCAGCCTATTGCAGTCCACTGCTGGACATAGGCCTTCCCCAAGGTGCGCCACAAAGCACGATTTCCCGTTTTCTGCATCCAGTCCCTGCCAGCTACCTTCTTTAGACGCCCACATAGACTGACATTTATAAATATTATGCAACTCCAACAAATTTACATATAGCCCACCAAACGAATACCAAAAACAGCCCAATGGCAGAAATAATTCGTGTATAAGCAAATTTTGGTACAATTGTAGTTGAAGGTGCCTTACACAACATACTGAAAGTACGGATGGTGGTGGCGCTAACGGGTAGGGGGGGTTTAAAGGTCCCTTTTTTCAGTTTTTCTTAAATAACTCGTATACGAAGGCCCATCACAAAACATGTTCTTTAACGCAGATAATATATATAAATTTACCAAATCGAAAGATTCAGTACACTTTTTCGCTAGGATCAACATTTAAAAAATATTAAAGCGGGAAAGTTAATTAAAATCAATTTTATGGTCCATTTTACTATATTTTCGTGAATAGCCCGTAAACAGTCCCCAATAGCAAAAACCTTGTTAAACGAAAATAATCTATATATATTTTTTTACAAAAAAGGTTCAGTACACTTTTTGAAAGTATTAATATTTAAAAATATATTAAAGACGGAAAGTTAATTAAAATCAATTCTAAGGTTCCTTATCTTTCGTTTTTCGTAAATAATTTGTAAAGTATGATCCATAGCAAAAAAAATCTCTCATACATAAATATTTACCATAAAATTTTCTACAAGAAAGATATATGAAGCGGCAGCTCTTAACAAAACAGGTTCTTATACATAAATAATTAACATAATATTTCCCACAAAAACATACAGAACACTTTTCTCCAGGATTAATATTTGAAACAAGGGGGGAAAGTAAATCACAAACAATTCACAGGTCCCTATTTTTTTGTTTTTCGTAAATAACTCGTAAACAGTGGCCCGAATTCAATTTTTTTTTATACATTAATAAAAAAAAATCTACAACAAAGGTTCCGTACATTTTTTTTCTAGGATCAATATTTAATGAGATATTAAAGGGGGAATGTTCATTATACTCAGTTTCTAGGTCCTTTTTAGGGTTCTGTAGGTACCCGAAGGGCAAATAGTCTGGACTCTGGAGGCAACAGGCCTTTTTTGAGAAAAGTCGTCGACATCTCTTCTAAATACCTAAAACTGGTATGGATATGTTCCTCGTTGTCTCTAAAATACCAATTGACCGGTGTTAGTTCATGGAGAGGGGGACGAGAGGGGACAGGAGCGGCGCGAGTCCCACACACCTCCCATTGTGGCCTTCCCGAGCCTGGGGGACGGTGCGTAAACGCAATCGCCCACTCCGTGAACAAAAAAAAAAATTATCAATTGCGGACGTTTTTCTCTGTCACTCTTATTACGTCTTAGTGAGAGTAAAAGACAATAATCCCCGCAATTTGCGAATTTCGGCTTTTGCGGTAGACCTCCAGTTATTAGTATGTGTAAACGAGAACGAATATCGACAGTCGAAAAATCGGATATTTTTAGTATTGTGTGTTGACAGAGTAACATCCCTAGTGCGCAAAATGTTCAAGTCAATTAAACAAGAGTCCAAGTGTGAGTAGTTCGAAAAACCCGCGCGGCTAGAAGATGTTGATGTCAACTTTAGCCAGTCTTCTTCGAAAGCACGGGGACAACGCCGTTCCCGGAACTTAATACGCGATTAAGTCCCGTTTATATTAGTTAATAATTTATACATGGAGATATAAAGGAGTTAAGAGTGACAAAGAAAGGGATCCTCCAGAAATCATGTGATCGTTTAGGGGGAGGGGGGGGCTGGGAGCAAAAAAAATATCACGAATGATCACGATGGGGGAGGGGGGATCAGAGAAGATATCACGTGTAGTTTTTTTTCAAAGCGGGAAAGCTGAATACATCAATATTACTCAAAAATGTAATCAGATCAAATATTCCGCTGTATTTTAAATGCGTATTTACCCTTTAAAAAAACATTCATCACACCAACTTTAAATAATTAATATTAAATCAATTTCGTAGCGAGTAGATTCACGGTTTCACAGTTATTTGTTGTTATGTCCAAGCTTGGGGATCTGTCTAAGGACCTTTTTTTCTGAGTTCATAAAAGGAAAACAAGGAGAAAAGAAGTGGTTTCAATCAAACTGTATTTACTTATTGTTAGTTATAACTGTTTTATAAGCCATAATACTTAGACTGTCACAATTTGCGGGAGCTATGAGACGTTTTTCCTCAATCATCCGCCATTGCTATCAAAAACGAATATTAAAACGAAAATATATGAAAGTATGTTTGTATATAAGTGATGAGCAGATTTTTACGGTGCCTGTTTTTGAGAGATAGCATCTTGAACATAAACAGTAGAAACGACATTAGATTTGCTTCGCGTCTAAGGGTACCCGTAGCATAATAGGGTTGTTTAATAATCGTAGTAATCTTAGGGCAGAATAGTATCCCAATAAATTCTTTTGGATTATAAGAACATGTTAAACTACTTTCAGGGGACCTGTAATGACCATATTTTTGTAAATATTGAATTTAAAATATCTTTTGGCATACGTCACGTGACCAAACTCGAAACGTCATTGAAGATTCTGATGACGTCACAACTCTCGGATTGACACTGTTGACAGTTAGGCGATAAACAACTAATGACAAATGTCAGTTGACAGTTCGTATCTTCTACGTGTGTTTGTAGTTATGTGTCAAACCATAAACTGTGACGTCACACAATTTTTAAAGAGCGTTTTGGGCGCGAAAGCATCTGTAAAGATATATTTTGTTAATTTAACATATTTAAAGCCGTTTTTAGTATAAAAGTTGAATTTTAGGGCAACTTTTAGTTAATATAGAACGTAATACAAGCGTCTCAAAAAATTGGAAACAACCCTATTTTACTATCACGTGATCTTGTGGCAGGGGGGAGGGGGTTGCTTTAAAATCACCAAATATCACCAAGGGGGAGCGGGGGGTCAAAAATAGGCCAAATATGATCACATGATTTCTGGACGACCCCAAAGATGCTCGCAAGTTGCGAGCTTCGGCGTTCGCAGTAGGCTCGACTCTAACAAGCTCCATAATAGTATCGTAAAGTCCCCTCCAGACTATGCGCGTGAATCGCGGAGCGAACACACTGCGACGACGTTGACGTAGACTCCACACTCACACAACTTTACGGCGATTTCGCAGTTTGGTTCGCGGCAAGATCGCCGTAGCGTCAGCTGAGGGCTTACCGCGAACCACGTTCGACGTGTTGCCTCCCTGTCACACTTACGTACGAATGAAAAAATGCGACAGAGAGGTAACACGTCGAACGTGGTTCGCGGTAGGCCCTCCTGATCGGATTTAGTTTACGGCAAGGCACTGATTCAAACTGGGAACTGTCAAATTGATTTTTGGTTGATCAAGTTCGCACCCAATAACCAAGTAGCCGCCATAGAAGGTTATGACAGTTTAACAGATTAACCGACTCGTGAGCGAATCGCGGCGATAAGCGATTGCGAGTGTGGAGTCTTGCAAGTTCGCGCTTCGCGGTTCCTTTGACGCGGGCCAAATACCGACAAAAAACGGGGAATAAGGCGCGAAGGAGTTAAGGTCCGACCGAGAACGCTTTTTTTGTCTCGG
Source organism: Cydia pomonella (assembly GCF_033807575.1). Taxonomy (NCBI): domain Eukaryota; kingdom Metazoa; phylum Arthropoda; class Insecta; order Lepidoptera; family Tortricidae; genus Cydia; species Cydia pomonella. The sequence continues at coordinate 25,722,145 of NC_084704.1, read as the reverse complement.
CCGAGACCGAGACCGAGATTCAATGGGATTCTCGGCCGAGACCGAGACCGAGACCGAGAATTTATAAAATAGAAACAAAAGACGAATTTTGCACTAAAAATGTTTTTATAATCGAAATTCGACGATTTATCAGAAAAAGTTATCATAATCAATTCATAGCGCTATTAAATAGTATTTTTAGGGTTCCGTAGCCATAATGGCAAAAATGGAACCCTTTTAGTTTCGTCATGTCCTTAAGTCTGTCGGTCTGTGCGTATGTCACAGCCAAAAAAGTATGTCAAAAACTATACGGTATATTTTATAACCAAAGTTGGAACGTAGGTGTAGATGTATTATGTAAATCGTTTCGTTTCGAAAAAAAAATGTAAAATATATACTCCGTATAAATGTAACAAAAAGTTAAAAAAAATAATCATGTGGCTCATCGTTAGGTAGGTCTTTATAAATACAGAAAGGTTGCTAAAAATGTTTTTTTGACTAAGTAAATACTTTTGACAATAATCGCTTCAAATAAAAAAGGTGTGATCCCCTCTAACTTTTGAACCGGGAGAGCAAAACCATTAAAAAAAATCTAAATAATAACGCTTAATAAGCAAATAATTTTTCAGGAAAATTATATTGAATATGGTCGGTTAAGCCATTTAAGAGTTATAAAAAAAACTGATCTTCTTATTAAAGCGACGAAAGTGCCACTAACATACGCTCTTTTGCTTGTACGGCTTTTTTGTATTGTATGAAGGTACGGAACCTTCCATTATGCGTGGTCCGACACGCACCTGGCCGGTTTTTTCGGTACAGATGTGCACAAAAGGAGATAAAATAACAATAATCAAAATAAAGAGTTCTATATTGTAACCCAAAATATCCACCACAGGTGTCGTTGTGTACTTATTACCTACTGCTTTGCTTTTTCCCGTTAACACAAATATATTTAAAATTCCAGTACAGTATATAAAATATCCAGTGTCATTTACAAGTCATTACTTGCAACCGCGCCTATCCGATCCCAACACTTAGTATTTAATAAGTAATTGGCAAAAAATGTGGCTACGAAACCAATTGAAATCACAAAAAACGTCACACCAACCGGGCGATGCAACCAACGAGTGGCTTAGACCGCGGCCGGGGCGCTCGTGCGCGGAAAATTCAAATTTACCAATGATTGCCTATTCTCGGTCTCGGCAAGAATCTCGGCCCATTTTGGCCGAGAGCCGAGACCGAGATCTCGGCTCGATTTTTGGCCGAGAATGCCGAGACCGAGACCGAGACCGAGATCTCGGTCGGACCTTAGAAGGAGTGAACAATCTGCGAATTCTGCGACATCGACGCGAGGGCCACACTCGCGTTCGCGGTTTCGCGCCTCGATTCACGCACGAGTGCGGAGGGCCCTTATGAAAATGATAATATGTTTCCCTCGAATGTCTAATTCGCTCCATTGACAAGCGCCTTGGTTAAAAACTATAAGAAACCGGAGGAGCGGACCGCAACCCTGGTCCTGTCAGCATATCTGTCTCTCTCTCTCTCTCTCTCTCTTACTCATACCTGTGTCCTTGACGGAAGTTACGGCGGACCACCTTCCACACGATTGATCATGGTGGCGGTCCGGTACGCCTATCAGTAACAGCTTTTAGGAATACTAAATTAAGTAAGATTTTGTGAAGCGTTTTACAAAAGAGAATAAACTATATCCATCCCTTTTCAGGGCCATAATACTAGCACAGCAAAAAGACAGTAAGATTATCTCTGACTATGCACGAATGAGAAAAGATCTTGGCCAAACTATATATTCCACGTTATCCTAATCAAAGAGCATATAATCACTACGTTTTAATCCTAATATCCTAGATACATATATCTATCCTCTTGAGAAAATTAGAAACACTTGGCATACGTGGAATCGCCTTGAACTGGTTCTCTAGTTACTTGACTGGCAGGGGGCAGCGCGTTAAAATCGGTAGTATAGTCAGTGAGCCAATGCCTGTGTCATTTGGGGTTCCCCAGGGCAGCATCTTAGGCCCAACGCTGTTAATCGCATATATAAACGATATTTTGTCTCTCAATCTTTCAAATAGTGAAGTATTTTGCTACGCAGATGACACTGCCATAATCTTTTATGGTCACTCTTGGGACCAGGTCAAAGACGTATCAAGTCTCCAAAAGCTGTTCCAGTGGCTGGACCAAAATATTTTGACTCTGAATCCAGACAAGACCAAATTCTTGTGCTTCCATAAATCTGCATCTTCAAGCCCCCCTCCATCAATGACCAACCTTAAAATCCATTCTATAAACTGTGATGTTTACTCTCCCCTTTCACCCTGCTCATGCCTCTGTGACAGTATCAACAAAGCTAACTCTTTAAGATACGTAGGGGGCGTCCACAAATTACGTAACGCAAATTGGAGGGAGGGGGGAGTCAGGCCAAGCGTTACGGTCCTGTTACATTGGGGAGAGGGGGGTCAAGGTTTGCGTTACGTCACGCACGATTTTAAAAAAAAAATGTTTCTCACATCCCTAATTTGCGGTATTTCTCTGAGAAAATATTGGCAGCACCGAGCGCGCGACGCGATAATGACAGACAGACACAGATACTATTAGACAGTCAGCACCGTGCTGCAAGTGCCGCAGTTGTTTGTGATTTGTGCCGTGTGTCACGCTAAATTATAAGTAAATTAATATATTTAAAAGTGATGACATCGAAAATAGGTGAAATTTATCAAAAGGCCTTCAAGGCATATTCATGCTCTAAAAAAGCAGCTGCACATCACCGCAGAATTATTCACACAAAATCAACTTCTGCAAATAAAGTCTCCGTTAGGCGAGTTATCACGCGGCGTCAGGGAGAGCTATTGTGTCAGGTGACACCTGACACGGTGGAGTGGGTGGCAGAAGAAGAGATAGCCACAGAAGATGGAATCGCCGACGAAGCCGATACCGATTGTGAGAGCGATTCTGATTTATCTTTAATAGAATGTATTAAGAAATGGAACCAAAACCCGTTCATAGATGATTAAATTTCTTGATTCCTTGAAACCACAGTTTAATGATTTATTAAAACAGACAGATTTTTGATTAAAAAGTATCTATACTACCACCTGTCTTTCTTTTCTGAATATTAACCTAAAGATTTTTACAAAGTACTTGTTACGTAACGGAATTGAAGGGGGGGGGGGATCCCAGATAAGCGTGACGGCCCTGTTACATGAGGCGTGGGGGGGGGGGTCAAAAAATTAGGAATTTTGCGTTACGTAATTTGTGGACGCCCCCTTAGGGGTAGAAATAGACGAGAAACTTAATTTTAAAAAGCACATCGCGATAACAGCGGGTAGGGTTCGGAAACTTATTTATACAATGAAACTACTAAGAGCGGCTACAGCAGGGGCGTAGCTACCGCCGTATCTGCCGTATCAATTATACGGGGCCCCCGGGCCACGGGGGCCCCCAACGTACGTTTTTGTGAGAAATCTTTACCCTTCCTAAGGGCCCCCAAACAAATTTTTATACGGGGCCCCGCCAAGGCACGCTACGCCACTGGGCTACAGATGGACAAACTCTTAAAATGGTATATCTGGGATTATATCAATCTATTTTAGATTATTGCATTCTTGCGTAGGGTGGCTGTGCTAAGTCCACTTTAATAGACTTGGAAAGAGCTCAAAGGGCTGTTCTTAAGGTTTCCTTACTTAGACCCCGTCGATATCCTACACATGCTCTTTATAGTGAAGCTCAAGTATTGTCAGTTAGAAAATTATTCATTTTACGTGTTGCCATGCTCATGCACAGAAATACTAGCCAGACATCTAATCTGATAAATATGTTACAGAAAAGAATATTCCAAGTCCCGAAACCACGCGTTAAATCTGCTTTTGCTAAACGGTTTAAAGCATTTCTGTTTCCGCACATATACAACAAATTACTCAAAACCTGCAATATAAAAGATTGTCGGTTAAGTCAAGTTAAAATGCAAATCCAGTCTCTTCTGGTATCCTGCAGTTATGACGAATGTGAAGACATTTTGAAAGTTATAAGGTAGCAGCAGATAGTAACCTCGGTTGGTATCTGATCCCAAGAGAACAAATTCCCTCGTAGGGCTGCATCTCCTTGCTATGATTTAATGCGTGCGCAAAAACACACACACAGGCACACACACACACACACTAATCTTTGTATTTCATATCTAGATTAAATATTAAAATACATATTAACTTGTGCACCTTTATTCTCAAGCAATTTAAATGGATTAAAAAAAAAAAGAAACATGCATGTAAAAAATGTTTGTAACCACGGTAACCACGATACAGGCTTTGCCTAGTGTGGAGACCATCGTTAATCTTAGGCTTTAACATTAAGATTTTAAACCTTTACTGTAAAAGGAATATCCTGTGGCTGCAGCGTAAGATGGAACTAATATTTTTTTTCTTTTTTTTTATATAACTCATGGCCACCCTAATTAGAAAGAGATGCAACGGCCACTTAGACTTCTCATGTGGTCTGGCTCTGTAGTCTGTGCAGTCTACAGAGAAAGATGCCCGCAAAGCAAGGCCTGTCGACATCTTTAGAAAGATATGACGCTTCATAATTGCGCATGTGTGGTCTAACGCTCTGGAAATAGATACCAGTTATTAATATAAAAATATTTTGCTACAGCAACATTGCTCCTAACTGACTTTGTCTATTCAACTTTGGGAACAAATAAAATCATTTTTATCAAATATTTTGATTTATGTCACACTACCATATGTAAATTATTATTATTTTATATAAATTATTACCTATTTCAGTTTGTCTTTGTCTATGTTCATAAAATCTATGGAGGTCAGAGGCACATATACCCTCCATAAAGCCTTGCACTTGGGTCTGGCCGGTTAGAACATAGACAAAAGTCTGCAATGTCAATGCTGTCAAAGTCATTGACGCAAAACTATTTTCATTTTCAAAACTATCAGTTTTCATATAAAATGATTAAATAACGATTTATGTTGTTGAAATAGATTTATTGATTAATTTTTAAAATTAAAAATCCACCGCACAGTATCTCCGCTCAAACTCGGTTAAAGTTTAATCCATTGTACTAAACTAAGAAACAACAATTATTTCAAGGTAAGAAATATTTTAATCTATAAATAAAATAAGTGTACTATTGCCAAATTCAAATATATAAATTTAATCTTACCACCCTCTTAAGTCGCACGGCCGCCCTATCGCGTCCAAAATTACAATCTAAATTCATCATAGATGTAAATTCTAACATTGTTTTAGCTGGCAATTTAGAACTCTGGTAGCTATTAGCAAGGTTAGTAATTAGGGACATAGGTTATAGTATTGTTTAAAATGTGACTGTTTTGTTTTAGAGGGTGAACGTGAGCAAAACATCCTTGGGCGTCATATCATTTCCTTGGAAAGGCTCAAAATCAAAAGGCACGGATCCGCCACATAATTGTGACTAGTTGTAGTTTCCCGGTAACCATCAACAAGACCGCTGCACTGAGCTGTGGAGCAGAAAGTGTCCGACAATCGGATAGATGTAATAACAACTTTGTCTGTCATATATTCATGTAATTTTTAGTTTTTGGGCTGATATATGTGATATGATTACAAGTTACACTAATTGCAATTGTGGAGTAAAATCAGATGTGCCAAAGATCATGTTTTAGATATATAAAAAATCTATATTAAATGCAATAAATAGTATATGTATATATATAAAATTGTTTTTATCATGAAAATTTTAATGACTTCTATTTATTGTTATGAAGGTGATCTGGGAATTAAAACATGCGCTAAAAATAGACGACCTAAACAAAAATAACTCCTTAAAAAAATCAAAAGATAATCACACGCACAGGATAGGTTAACTATTTGGTACCCACATCAATAATGAACCGAAATTACCGACCTGTGGTCTCATTGAATAAAATTCATATAGGTATGTAGATATTATATGGAAGTGTCACAGTTAGTTCAACAAGCCCCGTCCGATACATAAATTTGTATAAAAAATGACTTTTTTCCTGCCTATTGTATGTTTTTCGAACGAATTAAGCTCTTTTGATCCTAATATATAGGAATAAAAATATTTATAACTTGATAATAAACTGTATTGTTACCTTTTATATTGAATAAACTTTAAAATATAGATATCATTATCTCTTAGGACAAAAGATGCCTGTGATTTTGATTAATATGTAACATAATATTTTTTTATTTGATAAATACTAATTTAAAAACCTCACCCCAACAAAAACAAAAAATGAAAAAATACAAAAAGAAATTCCGTCGCCGGGATTCGAACCCAGAACCACTAGCTAGAACTGGATCACTACCTACCAAAACCCGCCAGGCTAAACCGGTTGTCAATTTTAGTACTGAGATACAAAGAGAGCGCCACTAGTATAAACGAACTTTTGAAAGGGGCATTTTTTTGTATGGAGTTAGCGTTCTTCTCCTAGTGAGTATTATATTCTTTGCCGCAAAGTAGGTTCTCAGAATTTAATTTGTTTATGTGGGAAACATTACATTTCAGCGGGCAACACAGAAACGAAAAAAAAAAGCAATGTAGCGGACGGACGTCGTTTCGACTTTTCTATTCCGTCATGCAATAATTTTTGTCATTCATGAATTCGTCGATAAAAAATGTTTTAGATGGTGTCACCTACGTGAACTTTAGTTGAAATATAGTAAAATAATGTGTTAGTATTTTATTTCGCGTAGTTTGTCTTTGTAGTTCTGTATGATAGGTCTGTGACAAGTTCGGTAATGGTGGCCATGTCATGAAAATCCCCACAGCCATGGATGATAGCTCCGTATCTCATCACAACGGAGGGCAAGTGGGATCTCAAATCGGAGTCAGTATAAACAACAAACAGAATGACGAACCTAGCCAAAGCGTCCAGTATTCGATACCTGGCATTTTGCATTTTATTCAACACGAATGGGCGAGATTCGAGCTCGAGAGATCACAATGGGAGGTGGACAGAGCAGAGTTTGAGGTGATCATACTTGTTTTTTTATAACTATTTTCTTTGTTTTGATATTGAGAGATATTTCTTTAGGTTTCT